>NW_027642650.1:275000-322805 GCF_032717465.1 Coenobita brevimanus | reverse complement strand
TCATAACCGACACAATCCTACCTCACCCTGACAAAACTGACCCAGTCCTACCCCACCCTGCCAAAACCGACCCAACCCTACCCCACCCAGCCAAAACCGAACCAACCCAACCCCACCCAGCCAAAACCGATCCAACCTTACCCCACCCTGCCCAAAAAAACTCAATCCTACCCCACCCGGCCAAAACCGACCCAACGCTACCCCACCCTGCCAAAACCGAACCATTCCTACCACACCCTGCCAAAACAGACCCAGTCCTACCCACCCTGCCAAAACCGGCCCAATCCTACGCCGCCCTGCCAAAACTAACCCAACCTTACCCCACCCGGCCATAACCGACCCAACGCTACCCCACCCTGCCACAACCGTCCCATCCCTACCCTACCTTAACCAAACCAGTCTTATCTAACTCATTGTCCACATTAACACTTTTTTCCATATTCATCTTTCTTCCTCCAGACGATTTTCTTCAACTCTGGAGAGAAATTTCGTACTGGAGGGGTTAGATACAGTCACCATCAACCCCTTCACTACGAGGGGATCTCCTAAGCTGAATAAAATCGTCCGGTTACCTAGAACAAAGTAACTAAGTCATTCTCTGTCTGAAGGGGTTATTGTGTCTGTCCCATCATCCCGAGAGGGTTTCTTTAAGCTCCAGGAAATCGTCTAAAGGTAGCAAAGTGTAAACATGACGTCAGCACTTGTTCTAGGCGCCACAGATCGAGTCCCGGAGGTGAACAAAGGTTTTTATATCATATAGACGTTTTATATTTTATATTTTGCAACTTTCAGAGGCATTTACTCAGCTTTAGGAGTCTTATGGATAGGCTCAATCAAACGTATCGAACCTCCCATGTTAGAAAAAATAGCTTACAGAAATGCGTCCTCGTACTGAAGGGGCGGAATGGACAGATCGAGTGACTAAGATATTGAATTATGTATATGACTGGTTTTGTTTTTATTTGTTATTATTATTATTATTATTATTTCAGGCAAATGTCCCAGGCTTCTAGACTGGCTGACTAGCGAATATTATTAAGTCTCCCGTGGCTCCGTGCTCCTTCCACTCAAGAGCCTGCACTTCACGCATTCCACGCACAAGATGGCGCCACCGCTGCATTCCTGCGAAGACGAGAGGTCAAGAGGACGACACTTGCTTTTTGTTTGTTTGTTTACTGTAATTGCTTAAAGTTGTGATCCCTCCAACTTGAATGCTCAGTTGTAACTATAGATAACTAGAATACGATGCTAGTCACGAAGAAGGGCTATGAAAAGATACAGAGCTCGTAGTATTGGCTGGATGAATCACTCTTGCGTGATAATCAAAGACGGTGAATAAAACCCACACTTGTAGACGAAGAATATAATTACCAAACAGTTTCGGTGGACACTGCCACCATCTTCAGTGGTCAAGATAGTGAGAGGGAGTGACATACTGATTATACAAGGGTTCCTTTTTATGCCTGTGTGTGTGGAAGGGTGGGGTAAAGGTGAGGTGGGGTGGGGTAGATTGTAAGCGGGGATTAACCCAAGGGGGATTTTGGGGGGGACATTACCGGACAGGTCAGGTGTAATTCCTTCCTGCTACGACACAGGTAAGGTCAGATAGGAATTACACCTGACCTGTCCGGTAATGTCCCCCCAAAATCCCCCTTGGGTTAATCCCCGCTTACAATCTACCCCACCCCACCTCACCTTTACCCCACCCTTCCACACACACACAGGCATAAAAAGGAACCCTTGTATAATCAGTATGTCACTCCCTCTCACTATCTTGACCACTGAAGATGGTGGCAGTGTCCACCGAAACTGTTTGGTAATTATATTCTTCGTCTACAAGTGTTGGTTTTATTCACCGGCTCGTAGTATTTTTTTCTTTTAACTAAGATACATGAAATAAGCTGCAAAAATACGAAAATACGAGCTTACTTAATGTAAATGAATTATAGTACGTTCAAGATGGAGGGAAGGCATTTTGTATTTTGTTTGTGATGTTATAGTGTCTCTCAGGATCCTAGGATCCTCTCTCGGCTGAACCAAATTGTCTGGCGTCAGCTGGAACATGATGCTAGAGTTATGTCGGTCGTGAGGGGTTAATGGTGACGGTATTGACACTGTCAGGCTCCTATGACTCACTCAGTCGAATAAAATCGTCTGAGTCAGCTGAAATGGGGTACTAGAGTTGTCCCAAGCACCAGAGGGTTAAGAATCTTAACCCTCTGGTGCTTGGGACAACTCTAGTATTCCATTCCAGCTGACAGACGATTTTGTTCGGCTGAGTGAGTCATAGGAGCCTGACAGTTACTACACTGTCACCATTAACCCCCGCATGACCGGCATAACTCTGGTATATCATGTTCCAGCTGACGCCAGACAATTTGGTTCAGCCGAGTGGGTCTGGGGCCTGGGGGGCACTAAATGAAAATATCCAAAAAATATTAAAGGGGGGGCTATATCAATTTTGCCACAGGAGGTATACCAAAATTGGAATTTTTAATAAACCCCCTCCTCTCTCACTCCCTGTGTTTTGTATATACCCCTCTCTGTCTGCCTGTGGTGTGTCTGTCCCACCCTCTGTGTGTGTGTGTGTGTGGTGTGTCTACTGTGTGAAGGTGGCTGTGTACGTGTCTTGTGTGTGTGTGTCTACTGTGTGAAGGTGGCTGTGTACGTGTCTTGTGTGTGTGTGTGTGTCTACTGTGTGAAGGTGGCTGTGTACGTGTCGTGTGTGTGTGTGTGTGCGTGCGTCTTGATGTGTGTATGTATGTAGTAGTGTGTGTAAGTGTCTTGGTGTATGTGAGCTGAAGTACAAGTATGGGGCCTTGTGGTTTTAAGGAAAGCCTGCTGCGCAAACTTCCCTCAGCCACATTTTAAAGAAACCTCTATCACACCGGGACTTGAACCCGGGTCTTCCTGATTACCAGGCCAGCACCATGCTGACCATGCTACCGCGGCCCCGAAAGTATAGCGGCTAAAACTTCTACTGTATTTTATTTCTTTACATGTTACAAAAAATGGGAAATTGAACAACATGCACAGACTAAACTAAATTGTCATGTACCTATTAATGTCGCTTTAGGAGGAGATATCTCGAAATTTCCTGAGCTACTTGGAATACCTAAGCCTGCAGTTTAATGCTAATCATGAACAAGTGCTATGGAAAGAATATAGAGCAGTTGCTACTTATATAAAGGGAGAAAGTAAAAACTGCAACTTAGACTGCTATCCAACGGCAGGACTTAAACGATTAACCATATATTACATAAACTTAACACACTGAGTGACACAGAAACTAAACATATGATACAAATTCTTTAATGAAACTTATAATGAGAGTACAAATGACAAAATATACACTGCACAGGAAGACAGTACAGTACTCATTGGGTATACCTTCTGTGAGAACTGAGAATGAAAGCCTATCTGTTGTACCGATTTATAAACGGAAGAGATGAATCGCTAAATTTGATCCACAGTAAATAATAATAATAATAATGAATACATAAAACAATAAAGACAAACCATATAGACTACATGTCCACCCTAAACTGACAAAAACCTGGCATCTCTCCACCTTGAATGCTGAGCTGTTTCTAGAGATAAAGACTAGATTATCATGCAAATCACAATGAAGATCTATGGGGAGGATGCAAAACCATAATACTGTCTTATTCTGCCACTTAGATACAGGAACTAAGCAGCAGAAGGACTAAAATTTGTCAAGGTGAGCCAACTACAATGACACAGATGAAGTCTGAGATTATATAATGTGTAATCATGAACTGATTGCATCATTCAGTAAAGATTACAAAAGGAAAAGCTATCAAATCTGAAAGTGTAAGTACTATACAAGATATGATTAACCTTGTACATCCATATTCTGAGATATGCTTCCTATATCATAGCCTACACACAAATTCATCCCCCTCAACAGTAATGGTATATTCCTGCTGTCTCCTGACTTCCAATCAACTTATGAAACCTCTCTCCTAATTACAGTACAGTAATATGTTAATGAAGGCTGCTAGTAATTACCTTCAGTATGATAATTCTTATTTAAAGGTAGCAGCAATGGCTAATGAAGGATGTAAGGTATGCAGTCCTTCCAGTTCAATATACTATATCTCCAATCAGGCTTTATCCAGTGTCTCTCCTACACATGTTAAAGAATGTCATATGGGACTCTAAGTTTGAAAAGTCTCTCCTATGCCATTAACATAGTTTAAAGGTAACAAGAATGGCTTAATGAAGCCTGTCCCTAACCCCTTCAGTCCAACAGCTCTCCTATCAACCTTTAATTACTTTCCTACTGAACAGGTTCCTGAAGGTTGTAATGTGACCCTTCCAGTTTGAAAAGTCTTACCCAAGCTGAATAACAGTCTTAAATTAGCAAGAATAAAGGCTAATCATTGGAGCAGTTTGTGCCCTGTAATCCAAAAGATGTAGTTATATTCTCATTTTACTATCTATTTCTACCACCAGACCATCATATCTAACTTGAGACAGACATATAGTACTGTATTAAAGGGATTAATGGAGGAAGAACAGGACTGAAGAGTATTGTATCGGTGCTGTAATAAGAAGGGGTAGGACTTTGGGCTATGTTTGGTGTCCACTGTTTAGTAACTCTGCAAGTGTATTCTGATCATTACTTGTTCGCTTTAACACAAGTCTGCCTAAGGAGTCTTTCGTACTGTACACATGGTGCTAAGAGGGACTCCTTCGTGTGGTGGGACTGATATAATCATGTGGCTTAACTACAGTACAAGGTAATACAAAATTATGTCCCTCACCACCCTCTTTTTCCCCCAGACCAGTTTTGGCGCCAGCAGTCCACCAAATTCACATTCAGATAAGCCTACGGTTACTACTGCTGGTTCAGTACAACCTGCCAAATCCGAACATCCAATTTCCAAAATATTTTTTCATGATATAGAGGGGTGTTGATATCATGCCCTCACACATTCAAGGTATAACTGAAGACTGAATTCTTTTGTGGACATGTTTAAGAGCAGATAATAAGTTACTAATGCAAGTGCTTCAGTTTACTTATTGTTCTCAATTGCCTTGACTACATTATTTGTTTCACAAGTCATTTCTCACAGCTGCCATTATGATTCCACTTTCCAAAATGTTCCATTTTGCATAAAGCCTTTGGACCTAGGCATTTTGGATCTGAAAGGTTGTACTGTACACCTACTACTACTGTTCTTCTTAGATGGATACAATAGTTTACATATCTATTATCATTATCATTGTGGTAGGTGGTGGCGACCATCATCCACTCTCTTGATGTAGTGCTGCCTACTCCTTCCTTAGTCTTTATCATTCTTTTTCTGTGCCTGCCCTCCTCTCTTCCTATTTCTCCCATCTTTCCTGTCACATCTTATTGCTTTTCTTTCCTTTACATGTGGCTTTACATTGAGTGACAAGCCAAATGGTTTCCTGTAAGCCAGGAAACCATTTACAACGCTGGGTGGTAACCATATAACCAAACCATACGTGCTCCCTACGTGTCAACAAGTGGGTTGGTGGAGGCTTAGTGCCCCTCCCCGTAAAACAAATAACTCAAAGTCAAATGGCCACCCCTTGCGGGATTGTGGCGTCTGGCAATAGATAGATAGATAAAAAATACAGTCTCATCATACTTCTTTCACGGTGTAGGATCCTGTGGCTAGGCTAACCTAGTCCAATACATGTAAGGGTAGATGACCTGTCTACATCCCTTGGTGGTGTTTAAAAAAAAAAAAAAAAAAATCCAATTGCTTCTCGGGGACAAAGCCATGCATGGATGTCATTCTGACTGGGCGTTCTAACCCCTAGATGTCCTTTTCCGGCCGCATGCCCTTACTGGCACCAACCTGTGTCATTGTAGGGTATGGGGTATGATGCATAAAGTGCATGTATGGTAGTGAAGAGCAGGTAGTTATAAAAATGTTTGGCAGAGTATGCTGGCCTACCCTCTATGTTAGTGACACTGAAAAATGTCAAGGGGGAGCTCCAGCTCTCCCTATCACCAGCTTTTCCACCTTCCTTGAGAGTACAGTACTGCCCTCACAGGCTGGTACCATACTACAGCCTGCTCCCGATAATAATTATAATAATAATACATTATAATAAAGGACATGGTAATTGGAACTTGGAATGTAAGGAGAGCGAATGATGAGGTGAAAGAGAGAGATTGTCCGGGTGCTTGAGGGTGCGAAAGTGGATGTATGTGGAATAACTGAAACAAAATGGAGAGGAGAAAGTGTGAGAGAATGGGAGTATGGATGGGGTATATGTGCAGGAGTAGGTGAGAATGAGAGGGCAAAGGAAGGAGTATATATAGTTGTGAGTAAAAGATGGAAGAGGAGCATAAGACAGTATGGATCAGTTGGGTCAAGGATTGTGTGGGTAAAGTTGAAAGTTGGAATACAAATGTGGGCGATTGTGTGTGTGTATGCACCAACGCAAGATCGTGCTAGAAGAGTGAGAGAAGAGTTCTGGACAAATGTAGAAGTGTGCATGGAAAAGTCTGGAAGGAATGACAGAGTGTTTTTGATTGGTGATATGAATGGTAAAGTTGGGAATGTGAAGGTGGATGGAATAGTTGGTGAGCGGGGTGTGCCTGCTGAGATAGATGAGAATGGGAGTGCGTTAGTGGATATTTGTGCTGGGAGGGGGTTGGTGATAGCCAATACCCTCTTCAGGCATAAAATGATGCACAGGTATACATGGCGAGTGATGAGAAGGGTGGGTGGTGAACTGAATGAAAGGAAGGCAATGATTGATTATGTGTGTGTGGATGAAAGGATGCGAAGATGTGTAAAGGATGCAAGAGTGTATAGAGGTTGGGGGAGTGGACTTTCTGACCACTACCTGGTGGTGGTCAGAATTAGGATTCAAGTAAGATGCAGGAATAGAAGATGGGAAAGACGAGAGGAAGGAGTAGTTGCAAGGAGAGTGGAAAGGTTACAAGAGGATGAGAAAAAGGCAGAGTATAAGAGAGAAGTGGAGGAACGATTGGGCAAATATGAATTGGAGCAGATGGGAGACGTGGAAGGTGTGTGTAGGATATTTACAGAAGAAATAAGTGCAGCATGTGATGTGGTGTGTGGAAGGAAGAGAAGACGGAGGGGGGTGCAAGGAACGGCGTGGTGGACTGAAGAGGTGAGACAGGCTGTGGCACAAAATAAGAAAGCATACAAAGAATGGATGAGAAATAGGGGCGTGGAAGAAGTTGAGAGGCGGAAGAGAGAGTTATATGTAGAAAGGAAGAGAGAGGTGAAAAGATTAGTAAGAGAGAGTAAGAAGAGAGTGGATGAGGAATTTGGAAGGAATTTGAGTGTAAAGTGGAGGGACTGTAAGAAAATGTTCTGGAAAGAGGTGAAAAGAGTAAGACAGGGTGGAAGTGAAGTTAGCAGGGGAGTGAAAGATAAAAATGGTAGATTACTAGTGGAGAAGGGAGAAAAAGTGAGCAGATGGAGAGAACACTTTAAGGAATTGTTGAACGTAGAGGATGGAAGTAATGCGAGTATAAGTGGCTGGGGAATGGCTGGGAGGAAGGATGGAGGTGAGAAGACAGGAAGAAATCAGTAGGATAGAAGTTGTGGAAGCAATGAAGAAAGTTAAATCGGGGAAAGCCCCAGGAATTGATGGAGAGTGTGGTGAAATGCTGAAGCATGGGGGAGAGATAGTAGTAGAATGGATGTGGAAGATGTGCAGATTGGCCTGGGAGGAAGGTAGAGTCCCGGAGGATTGGAAGTCAGGTATAATTATTCCCTTGTACAAAGGAAAAGGGGAAAAAGAAGTGTGTGGTAATCATAGGGGCATTTGTCTTCTTAGTATAATAGGAAAAGTGTATGGTAGGATACTTATTGACAGAGTTAGAGAAAGAACAGAGAAATTAGTTGGAGAAGAACAGGGAGGCTTTAAGGAAGGGAAGAGGTTGTGTAGATCAGATATTCATTCTTAGATCTTTAGTGGAAAAGTTTCTAGAGAAGGGAAAGAAGTTGTATGCGGCTTTCATGGATTTGGAGAAAGCATATGACAGGGTGGATAGACAAGGATTGTGGAAAGTGTTAAGAACATATGGAGCAGATGGGAAGTTGTTGAATGCTGTGAAGAGCATGTACGATGGTGCAAAGGCTGCAGTGCGTGTGGATGGTGAACTAAGTGAATTTTCTCTTTGAAAGTTGGGTTTGAAACAGGGATGTGTCATGTCTCTATGGTTGTTCAATCTGTACATGGATGGGGTAATAAAAGAGGTACAAGGTAGGGTAGTGGATGTTGGAGTGGCCCTGGTGAGAGAGGGTAGTGTTTGAAACTCCCTGTACTGTTGTTTGCAAATGATACTGTGTTGTAGAGTGAAGACGAAGGAGAGCTGCAAGGCTTGGTGGATAAGTTTGGGAGAGTGTGTAAGAAACGGAATCTAAAGGTGAATGTAGGGAAGAGTAAAGTGATGGTCTTTGAGAGAGGTGAAGTCAGTGAATGTACAGCGAGGTTGGATGGTGAGGAATTGGAAAATGTGAGTACTTTTAAGTACTTGGGTAGTGTGATGAGTAAGGATGGAGGTTTGGAGGGTGAAGTGCTTGAAAGGGTACAGCAGGGAAGAAAGGTTGCTGGCTCTTTGAAAGCAGTGATAAGAAACAGGGAAGTGAGCATGGAAGTGAAAAAGTTACTACATGACAGTATTGTGATACCAACTCTAACGTATGCAAGTGAAGCTTGGACGTTGTTGGAAGGACACAAGTCAAGAGTGAGAGCAGTGGAAATGAGTTATTTAAGAGGAGCCTGTGGAGTCACATGGAGAGACAGGCTGACGAATGAGGATATAAAGGAGCGTTGTGGTGTGGATGTGGATGTGATAGGAAGCGTTAGGAGAACACACTGAGGTGGTTTGGCCATGTGGAGAGGATGGAGGGTGAAAGACTGACGAAGAGAATGTATGTGAGTGAGGTGGAGGGGGGAAGAGGGAGGGGGAGGCCGAGGATGAGATGGAGGGATGGGGTGGAGAGGTATATGAGAGAGAGGGGTGTGAGTTGTGAGCAGGGCGGTGAAATGGAGGGGGACAGGGCGACTTGGAGGCGATTTGTTTGTGGCCACCCCAAACGGGATTGAGGCGTCTGGCAATAGATAGAGACAGATAGAAGATTAAATAACTAAAGCTAACACTGATTTGAACTAATACACATCTGGTCCACAGGTCGTGCTGGAGTCTGCTGCCTTGACGCTGCTTCCTTGCCACACTTGTCATACCCTGCTGAAGTTTGATCTGCCCTGCCGTGAGAAGCCTGACGGTGGTGTGGTGTCTTCCTACTCTGAGATGCCTGGTGGTGGTGGTGGGGGTGGTGGTGGTGGTGGTGGGGGTGGTGGTGGCGGCGGCGGCGGCGGCGTGGGGTGTCGTGTCTTCCCCAGCCGTGAGATGACTTGCTGCTGCTGCTGGTGATCTGCCCTGACCTGCCGAGAGAAGCCTGGTGGTGATGGTGTGATCTGCCTTGCAAGTCCAGGATGTTCTGTGGACAAATGCTACTTTTGAATGCATAACTTATATTGCTGTCTCTGTTAATGTATTTTGTACTGAAGTATTAATAATGAAAACTTAAATTTTCTGTCTTGTTTCATTACCTTTTTAACTGTGGCTTTGACTTAATATAGGTGATAAGTATATTGCGCTCTGCAGTCTTGTGTGTTCTGGGGACGGCTTTTGTGATGAGCTAAGACATTCTGATCGCTTCACCAAATTACTACTCAGCCTTGTGATCGTGGACATAAAAGATTATACAATACAATGATATACAGCTAAGCATAAAAAAGGTTATGGGAATTCTCCACCATGCAATCAGTGGACCTAAATTAAAGCCTATATTATAAAGCTAAGCCTGAAGAGGGTTGTGGAATGTAGATAATGATGCAGGGTAGACACTGGTAATGTTCACTGAGCCGTGCCCGCAACACACAAGAACTGGGTGGCGTAATATATGGACCACCTTGTATAATGAGAGGCCGTAAGTGTGTGCTGACTCACAAACTTGCCATCAATGCCCCGTCATAACTATTACTGTGTCATGTAGGAAGCACAAAGAAAACAGGCCACAGAATACCTCCTTGTCTCTCGTTCCTCCTACACAAACATACACGCCTTTCACTTTAACTTGACACAGAGTTTCATTTAAAGCATATGAGAATGTCACGCAGATCAGTAGCAGAAACAGCCAATACTACAGCCCAACATCCTTTCCACGGCACTCATTCGTGACTAACATCATATTCTAGTGATAACTATCGCTACTACTCGGCAAACTGTATGGAAACTATAAGCTATCTGTCTATCCATCTATCTATAGCCAGACGACTTAATCCCGTAAGAGGTGGCCACAAACAAGTCTCCTCTATGCCACCCTGTCCCCTGTCATTCTGCATCACTCCCCCTAATTCACACCCTCTCTCATATACATCCCAACTCCATCCTCCACTTATAAGTAATACATTAAAACAACCGTGAATTACTGCCGCACAAGCTGAGCCCTAATCTTACCCAACACAAACACGAAGAAGCTTTAAAGAACAGAAAACAATACCTTGATAGCAGAAGACACTAAGACCACAAGTACTGACAGCCTACACCAAGAAACATAACTAATTTCAGTCAGAGACCAAGTGAATATGAGAGGCACACAGTTCATCACTTCAGCTCAAGATCCGTCCCACCTTTGTAACCTTATGTTGCATCATCCTCTCCACAAACAAAATCGAACAACCGCCCAACACTACACAGAGTATCTTTGCAACATATCCCCTCCTCCACCCGACTCTACACTTCCCAGACACATTCACAAACTCACAAACACCCCAGCCAGCCAAAACTTTCTGCCAAACACATACATAAACACACAGACACCCCAGCCAGCCAAAACTTTCTATACCAAACACATACATAAACATGCAAACACCCCAGCCAGCCAAAACTTTATATACCAAACACATACATAAACACACAGACACCCCGGCCAGCCAAAACTTTCTATACCAAACACATACATAAACACACAGACACCCCAGCCAGCCAAAACTTTCTACCAAACAGCATCCTTCATGTGCCTTCATGTGCCACCACCAGACATACACCCTTCAGACACTACCGAACCCAGAGACACGAGTACACCAACCTTCCCTGCTACAATACTAACACAAAATATAACACACATACAATCCCCTGTGATCATACTGCAAAGTGGCACCCCCACACCACAGCACACCCACTCACTTCCTGCACCACAACACAGACAATCCTTCAACATAACACTGGGTTCACATCCAGAGGAGCCTAAGATGTAATAAGAACAACAAAAACAACTCAGGCCAACTTAAAGTGAAACGAGTATAGTTACGATAGGAAAATTATTTCAAGTTATTTTGTAAGCGCTTCGGGTACACAAAGTTACAAGGCCGCAGGGAACGGACTGCATACCGAGGGTTATAATACTGTGGCGGCTTAGGGGGCTTTATACCACCTTTTCTTCAGTGATTTATTGTTCAAGCGAGCGAGCGAACAGGGCAAGCGAGCGAGAACACTATATGACATGGTATAATAGGGTGGCAGAGAACAGCGCCAAGACTGTGTTGTCTAGGAAACTATTAAAGCAACAACGGATCTATGGACATCATTATAAACCTAGTAAAAAAATAATAGGAGTTACTTGAGGGACTTTTCTCAAAATCTGCCGCGGCAGTTCTGATGAAAGGAAAATAAAAGTACCAAACTGAGCACCAGAACCGAGTTATTTTAGTTTTTAAAACTACTGCTGATCTGTTCAGACAGCTGGAAAGCTTATGAAGAAGCAATTGGTACTACTTAAGTTAAATAGACTTAGCTTTTAACATCAAGCAAGATGGATGGATGGATGGATGGATGGATGGATGTGGAATCGTGGATGCTTGGACCGATGGTAGAGTTCCTGCTGTTTCGTCCTTCCACCTGCCGACAAAAATCATCATCAATATCATCATCATCATCATAGCTGTCGTCGTCATAATCATCATCATCATTATTTACACCGTCATTCTCATTATCATTACCATTCTCATCATCATCATCATCATTATCATATTATCATCATCACCTACCTATCTATCTACTGTATTTATCTATATCTGTTTATCTATAGCCAGACGCCTTAATCCCATAAGGGGTGACCACAAGCAAATCGCCTTCATGATGTACTGTCCTCTACCATTTAGCTCAAGTATCCCACTCATATGTTTCTAGTCTTTCCCTCCATCTCATCATCGGTCTCCCCCTCCCCCTCTACCCTTCCAACTCTACCCTTCCAAGTGCACTCTTCTGGTCATTTTCTTATTCGCCATCCTCTCCACATGGCCAAACCATCTCGAAGTGTTTCTCTTAACGCTTTCAGTCTCATCCACATCGGCATCACAACGCTCCTTCATCTGCCCATTTGTCTGTCTGTCTCTATGAAACTCCACATGCTCCTCTCAAGTAGCTCATTTCCACCGCTCTCACTCTTGACTTGTGTCCTTTCAATAAGATCCAAGCTTCACTTCCATACTTTAAAGTGGGAATCACAGCATGCAGTGCCCTTTTTTTTCATACTTTCATCTTCAGTTCCCTCTTCCTAATCACTGCTTTTTAGAGAACAAGCAACCCTCCTTCCCTGACGTATCATTTCTGTCACTTCATCCTCTAATCATCCATCCATATTCATCACATTACATAAATACTTAAATGCACTCATATTCTTCCATTTCCTGGCTATGCAGCCTCACTGTGCATTCTGTAACCTCATACGTTGAGAGGTTAAAGCATCACCACCATCAGCATCAACATCATTATCACCATCAATATCATCACCATCAGCCTGTGACACACCACTGCATGATAAGGACCCTCTCACCTTTCTCCACTCTGATCCATTGATTGTTAACTTGTTCCGTCCTTGATCGGTAGATCTGCATCATATGATCTCTCCATCTTGTCTCTTCTGTGAAAGACGTGACACGAGGTGTGTGTGGAGTTACCTGAAAAACAATATCAGAATTACTAGATGCGGGAGCTTCAGGCCCCTTAGGTTAATCTCCTTGGTTTGGTATGGTGTCGTGTGGTGGTGGGGATTGTGTGGTGTGGTGTGGGGAGGATTGTGTGTCAGGTGGTGTGATGTGGGAGGGTTGTGTGTGTGTGGTGTGATGTGTGAGGGTGGTTTTCTGTGGTGTGGTGTGGTGTGTGAGGGTGATTTTCTGTGGTGTGGTGTGGTGTGGTGAGGAGGATTTTTGTGGTGTTGGGTGGTGTGGGCGGGTGGTTTTGTGTGGTGTGGTGTGGTGTGGCAGGAGGGTGGTTATGTGTGGTGTGGTGGGGGAGGAGGATTTTATTGTGGTGTGGTGTGGTGTGGGGAGGAGGGTTATGTGTGGTGTTGTGTGGTAGGATGTGGTGTTGTAGGGAGGAGGATTTTTGGTGGTGCGGTGGGAGGGTGATTTTTGTGGTGTGGTGGGAGTGTGATTTCGTGTCGTGTAGAGTGAGAGACTGGTATGGTGTGGTGTGATACGGTGTGGGAGGGTGGTATGGTATGGTGTGGTGTGAGAGGGTGATGATGTGTGACAATGTGTGGAACGTAACTTGGCTTAACTATAATCACTAAAGCCTATATGAGTACAACACCTCTCATCCGAAAATGGTTAGTGAGAAGCAGACGGGCAGGGGCCGGTCCTAGAGCTACTGTGATAAAATGTAGAAAATCATGTGTTGTATCCTTAAAATAAAAAAGAATATGTGAGGTTAATTCTTACCTTTAAATAAAGACCAAAATATATGTATTACTTCACTCATATTCATCCACTTCCTAACGATACATAAAGAGACGTTGATCAGTGCATTATGGAACCCTGTGCTGTGATTTATGGGATGTAATAAGCTTTTCAGAATATTGCGTAAGTGTCTCGTAATTGTATAGGTAAAAGGTCCTATATTCTTGGCCTAATATTTACACTTGAAATAAAACTATGAATGTGTGGAAATAATTCTGCCATTTGAATAACTATGGTATCATCAACCAAGATATACATACACGAACAGAAGCAAGCAGACACACACACACACACACACACACACACACATGCCCAGTC
Source organism: Coenobita brevimanus (assembly GCF_032717465.1). Lineage (NCBI taxonomy): Eukaryota > Metazoa > Arthropoda > Malacostraca > Decapoda > Coenobitidae > Coenobita > Coenobita brevimanus. The sequence continues at coordinate 308,690 of NW_027642650.1, read as the reverse complement.
ACCAAAACAGGAAGTTAAACAGAATGGAATGGGAGAGGTGACTCAGCCAATGACTTGAAGATCGTCGTCATCATCATCGTCGTCGTCGTCATCGTCGTCGTCGTCTTCGTTGTCGTAATCATCACCATCATCATCTTCTTCGTCGTCATCATCATCATCATCATCATCATCATCGTCAGCAGCAGCAGCATGTCATCACCATCCCAACACTGTAAAAAATGTAGTACAGAAGTTATATCAATATCATCACCATTATCATCAAATACATCACCATCATATAACCATATTCTAGAGTTTGCATCAACATCATCAGCAGCAGCAGAATCAACATCATCAGCAGCAACATCCGTCTTCATCATCATCATCATCATCATCATCATCAGCCTGTGACACACCACTGCAGGATAAGGACCCCTCTCACCTGTCTCCACTCCTTGTTAACTCGTTTCGTCCCTGCTCGGTGGATCTGCGAGTATCATCTCTATCTTGTTCTCTGTGTGCCTCATCCTCTCACTCCATCTCTGGTCTGCCATTTAGTTACGCCAGCTGTCCATGTGTTACCTGTTCTGTGGAAGACGTGACCTAAAGACTGCGTGTGGACTGACCTGTAAACAGGAGGACAAATATACGTGTGTTGCAGCATCACTACTATACCCTGTTCACTCTAACTTGGCGTAAAATTGCAATCTCTTTCTTAAATTTTGCGTTGTGACAAGGGGTTAACACTAGAATGGTGCTAGTCACGAAGAAGTGGTATGAAAATGATGTAGAGCTGTAAGTTTAATTCTTTCATTGAACTACGGGAAATATGCTGCAAAAAAAACGATTATCTCGGCCTTGGTAAACTGAAGGAACACCACCACAATATACGCGTACGTGTATATGTGTGTGTGTGTGTGTGTGTGTGTGTGTGTGTGTGTGTGTTTGTGTGTGTGGTGTGAGGTGCCTGTGTGTTACCATGGCAACCTCCCGACACCATCACAGTTACATACACACATTTCTCCACCAGCAAGTTCCATTAGAGAGTACTGTGTGTGTGTGTGTGTGTGTGTGTGTGTGTGTGTGTGTGTGTGTGTGTGTGTGGTGCGAGGTGCCTGTGTGTTACCATGGCAACCTCCCGACACCATCACAGTTACATACACACATTTCCCCACCAGCAAGTTCCATTAGAGAGTACTGTGTGTGTGTGTGTGTGTGTGTGTGTGTGTGTGTGTGTGTGTGTGTGTGTGTGTGTGTGTGTGTGTGTGTGTGTGTGTGTGGTGCGAGGTGCCTGTGTGTTATCATGGTAACCTCCCGACACCATCACAGTTACATACACACATTTCCCCACCAGCAAGTTCTATTAGAGAGTACTGTGTGTGTGTGTGTGTGTGTGTGTGTGTGTGTGTGTGTGTGTGTGTGTGTGTGTGTGTGTGTGTGTATGCGCTTCAGGACAAAATAACTTACATACAATATTTTTTTTCCATCACATTGTCCCTCTGAAATCTGAATCGCACTTATCAGTGTACATTCAGGTCCCAGACTGTACTGTTGGGTGGACAGGGACAAGGGGGCAGGCAAACCTAGTCCACCAGTCTGATCGGCACGAGAATCAACAGGACGACACTCACACTGCTATTTCACTGATGCTGAGACACCAAGATTGAGACGGTACAAGGCAGAGTTGCCGTGAATTGCACACTGGTTGTGACGTCATTATTGCACACGGTCTCGTTTAGTAACCAGGATGACAGAGGATGTATTGTTGGTATAACTACCATAAAATTTGTTATACTATGAATACTGGAAGAGAGGGTATAACTAATGATGTCAGACCTATTATGATTCAAGTGTAAGGACGTTAAATGATTAAGAGAGTTAATAAGTCAGCAAATGTTGATTAATAACCAGCCAAGAGACAAGGAAGTTTATCCACATCCAAGTTTTCTAGTATATCAAGAGTACACGATTTACAACATTGTTTCGGTATTTCTTTAATATTACAAAGCAAGTGTGCACTGCTAATGGTTGGCACGTGTCTTGCAAATAATATATATATATTTTTTAATTATATCGCCGGGTGCGTAGAGGTAGACTGTTCAACGACATATTCTCCCTTGTTTTAAATGACAGTATTATAGACAAACGCTACATATTCGTTGGTTTAATCATGACAAAATTCCTCGTATTCCTGCACAATAACGTGAACAATTAGTGTGGAAAAAAGTTCCACACTAGTGTGGAATGACGTCCGCCTGCCCACATCCATGCTCGTCGTTCATTTGTTTTTCCACATTAGCAGACGATTTTCCACAAAACGGCAGCACTGGACTACAAGGCCTCCTCATCTCCCTCACACTAACATCCCCCTTGTCTCATCAGAATTACGTCTAGTAGCCTTATAGGTATTATTTCTTTGGGCCATGATACTTCCTGGCTGTCAGTGAAATATCCTTGTGTCCTAATGTAGTCACCTTAATGGCTAAAAACAGCAAATAGCCAACACTTACCTCAGGGATGCACAGCAACACACACACACACCCTCGTCCTTCCACTGTAATACGGCCACTAGCAAAAGTAGCCAAGTAGCGACGCCTACCAAGACGAGAAACATTTCCAGCTACTTTTACAACCACTAGATGGTACCCGGGCCCTCTCATAGTAGGGGCAACTCTAGTATTTTATTCCAGGTACTGTTTGGCGATAGCATTCAGCTGAGAGTGAGTCATAAGAGTGTTAATACTGTCTCTGTTAACTCTCATGATCATACAGGTCTCTTTACCAGCCCTACCCAAAAATAAATTCTGTGTGTGTGTGTGTGTGTGTGTGTGTGTGTGTTGTGTGTGTGTGGTGCGAGGTGCCTGTGTGTTACCATGGCAACCTCCCGATACCATCACAGTTACATACACACATTTCCTCACCAGCAAGTTCCACTATCATCATCATCATCATCATCATCATCAATATCATCTTTATCATCATTAATATCATCATCATCATCATCATCAATATCATCTTTATCATCATTAATATCATCATTATCATCATTATCATTATCATCATCATCATATCATCATCATCATCATCATCAGGCCCTGACATTACCACTGGAGGATTAGGACCCCTCTCATCTTTCTCCACTCTGATACATTGGTTGTTAGCCTCATCCCATATCGGTGGATCTGCGAGTTTCATCTATCTTGTTCCCTGTGTACCTCTTCCTCTCACTCCATCTCTGGCCTGCCATTCAGTTACGCTGCCTGTCCATCTGTTGCCTGCTCTGTGGAAGGTGTGACCAGAGGATTGTGTGTGAAGGTACCTGGAAACAAGTTCAGAATTACCAGATGCGGGAGCTTCAGACCCCTTTGATTAATCCCCTTGGTTTGGTGTGGTGTGGTGTGGTGGGAGGGTTTTGTGGTGTAGCGTGGTATAGGGGAGGTTGTGTGGTGTAGTGTGGTATGGAGGGGTTTCTGTGGTGTGGTGTGTGGAGGGTTGTGTGGTGTGGTGTGTGGAGGGTTGTGTGGTGTGGTGTGTGGAGGGTTCTGTGATGTGGGGAGGTTTGTGTGGTGAGGTGTAGTGTGGTGTGCTAGGGTGGTTTTATGTGGTGTGGTGTGGTGTGGGAGGATGATTTTTTGTGGTGTGGTGTGATGTGGGAGAGTGGTTATGTGTGGTGTGGTATGATGTGGGAGGATGTTTTGTGGTGTGGTGTGATGTGGGAGGGTGGTTCTGTGTTGTGTGGGAGTGTGATTTCGTGTCATGTAGTGTGAGAGACTGGTATGGTGTGGTGTGATATGGTGTGGGGGGGGTAGTATGGTGTGGTGTGGGTGAGTGATTGAATGTGATTTAGTGTGTGGGGCTGGTAGAACGTAACTTGGCTTAACTATAATCTCTAAAGCCTATATGAGTACAACATCTCTCTTCCGAAAATGGTTAGTGAGAAGCAGACGGTCAGGGCCGGTCCTAGAGCTACTGTGATAAAATGTAGAAAATCATGTGTTGTATCCTTAAAATAAAAAAGAATATGTGAGGTTAATTCTTACCTTTAAATAAAGACCAAAATATATGTATTACTTCACTCATATTCATCCACTTCCTAACGATACATAAAGAGACGTTGATCAGTGCATTATGGAACCCTGTGCTGTGATTTATGGGATGTAATAAGCTTTTCAGAATATTGCGTAAGTGTCTCGTAATTGTATAGGTAAAAGGTCCTATATTCTTGGCCTAATATTTACACTTGAAATAAAACTATGAATGTGTGGAAATAATTCTGCCATTTGAATAACTATGGTATCATCAACCAAGATATACATACACGAACATAAGCAAACACACACACACACACACACACACACACACACACACACACACACAATGCCCAGTCACCAAAACACGTAGTTAAACAGAAAGGAACGCGAGAGGTGACTCAGCCAATGACTTGAAAATCGTCGTCGTTGTCATCATCGTCGTCGTCGTAATCATCGTCGTCGTCTTCGTTGTAGTAATCATCATCATCATCCTCGTCATCATAATCATCATCATGATCATCATCATCATCATCATCAGCAGCAGCAGCATGTCATCATCATCCCAGCACTGTTAAAAATGTGGTACAAAAGATATATCAGTAACATAACCTTTATCATCATATTCATCACCATCATCTAACCTTGTTTTAGAGTTTGCACGGAGTTATATCATCATTATCAGCATCAACATCATTATCAGCATCAATCAGCATCATCATCATTATCATCATCATCATCGTCATCATCATCATCATCATCATCATCATTACCAGCTTGTGACACACCACTGCAGGATAAGGACCCCTCTCACCTTTCTCCACTCTGATCCATTGGCTCTTAGCTTGTTCTTTCCGATATCGGTGGATCTGCGCGTATCATCTCTATCTTGTTTTCTGTGTACCTCGTCTTCTCACTCCATCTCTAGCCTGCCATTCAGTTACGCTGTCTGTCCCTCTGTTGTCTGTTCTATGGAAGACGTGACCTGAGGAGTGCGCGTGCAGTGATCTGGAAACCAAGAGACAAATATGTGTTTCGTCATCATAGCTATACCCTGTTCACTCTAACTTGGCGTAAAATTACAATCTCTTTCTTAAATAAAGTGCTGTGACAAAGGGTTAACACTAGAATATGATGCTAGTCACGAAGAAGTTGTATGACAAATATGCTTGGCAATAGTATTGCCTTATTCTGTTATTGAGCTATGGAAAATGAGCTGCAAACGGACGACTATCTTCGTCTATAAAAAATGAATAAGTATCATATAGTATAATCGTGTGTGTGTGTGTGTTAATGGATGCCTTCATAAATGTGTCCATGCGAGTATTGATAAATGTGTGTGCATCAGTGTGTGTACTCATCAGTGTGTGTATGCATCAGCGTCTGTGTGCATCAGTGTGTGCATAAATTGCCGTGTGCGTGTATCAGTGTCTGAATGCATCAATGCGTGCGTGCATCCATATGTGCGAGCATCACTGTGTACGTGCAACAATGCCTGCATGAATCACAAATTTCACCAATTCTTTGTGCGTCTTGAGACTTTGAGTACTCAAGCGAACGAGGTAGAGCCAGGACATGAAGATGTTATAGACAAAGTAGCTGCAGGTGCGTTACTTAAGAGTGTACCGCCGGAGGTGCAAGACATGTTGAGCGATGTGGATCGTGAGGACCCTTATAGGATCTTGGCAGCTATGCTAAGATATGCAGAAACGCACCCAAAGTTAAAGTTGTTAGAGAGGACAGAGAAAAATAAGCCTAATATAAATGTAGTGACAACAGAAAAGCCGAAACCTCGCACTGGCCTCAATAAAAGTGGTGGAGCTCAAGCAGTGAGAGCGCCTCCACCTATTACTTGTTATTCATGCAAAAAGGCAGGACACATTGCTAAGAATTGCCCCGTGGCTGAGTGCTATTACTGCCACGGTAAAGGCCATATTGCTCGAGAATACAACTGGAGGTTTGGCCCTACTTCTAGTCAGACAGGCGCTACTAATAATCAGGCAGGGAGATGCTACCACTGCAATAAACCTGGTCACCAGGCACGGCAGTGTTGGGTGGGAAGATGAAGAGCGCAAGAGTGGGAAAGAGATGACAATAGAGGGAGAGCGAGAATTGATCAATGGGGACAGACGTCAGGTGAGAGACAGTCAGGTGCTACACCTTGGACTCAGAAAAAACCGCCGACTCAATTCCGATCGCCTCACTCGTGGGCTACGAGAAACTAGTCGCAATGATGGTGAATGTGAAAGGCCTAGATGAAAGTGTCTTAGCCTTGACTGACACAGGAGCTGCTAGGTCGTTGATTACGAGAGAAGTATATCAACAGTTGAAAAGGAACGTTGAACAAGATGACTGGGAATCAGAGGAAACGGTTAAATTATTTAACGTAAGTGGAGATGAGTTACTGACTGAGGGAACTATAAAGGTTAAACTTCAAATTGGAAATAAGTGGTATGCTCATACCTTTATTATAGTAGGAAGCTTAGGTTTACCAGCACCCATGTTGCTTGGGATGGATTTTATGCTCAGCACTAGGATGGAGTTACTAACGAATCCTCTGACCTTGTATATAGAGGGCGAATCTGTAAATATTGTCCCTCTAGAGTATAAAGGAGCGGCACCAGTGAACAGTGGGTCAGAAGCGGACGTAGAGGTAGCAAAAGCCGTGATACCGACGAGTACGGAGCTAGGTCCTTGGACTTGCGGTACCATCATTTTAGAAGTAAGAATGCGGTCAAGCGAAGCGGCTATCTTTGAACCTCAGGAAGGAAACATGTTGGCATCTACATTGTGCCCAGGATTAGTGTTATTACAGGAGAAAGCTGGGATCCCAGAACGAGAAGGGCCAGAGGAAGTAGAGAAGGCACGAGAGAAATCCCGATTTCATTTTAAGGTGAGGTTCGTCAATCCTAGTCCGGACAGGATCGAACTCAAGGGAGGTACATGTCTGGGTCATATAAGGCCGTGTTGTAGAGTATCTTGGGATATAAGTGAAAAAAATCAGGCTATTAATGGAAAAAGCCAAGGAGAAATTGTATCAGGAGTCATGATGAAAGAGACTAGAATGACCGAGAGGGCACAGATGAAGAAACTCTTTGCCTTAGTTGATAGTATGTTTTCTCCACATTTGATGAGTAAAGAGAATGAAGCTCTAAGGGCACTGATAATGAAGTATCCGACAGTGTTCGCATTGGAGGATGAACCCCTGAATGTGACCCCTTACTACTATCATGAAATAGTAACTGTGACCCCGGAAATCGCTTATAGAAAACCTTATCCTATTCCGGTAAAGTATCATGAAGAGGACAAGGAAAGCTTGAAAACTATGTTGGAGCAAGGAGTTATACGACCCTCCCGAAGTCCTTACAACGCAACCCTGGTGCCTATAGCTAAGAAACATGGCGGATTGAGATTATGTTTGGATTTTAGAAAGCTGAATGCTAATATCAGAGAGGATCGATTCCCTCTACCTAACATTCAGAACATCTTAGCACAGCTGGGAAAGAGTCGTTATTTCAGCTGTTTGGACCTCCGTCAGGGGTACCAACAGATACCATTATCAGAGGATTGTAAGGAAAAGACAGCCTTTTCCTCTCCTGAAGGTCACTGGGAGTACAATGTGCTTCCCTTTGGACTTAAAGAAGCACCAGCTGCGTTTCAGAGAGTGATTAACCATATGTTAATTGGGCTTACGGGCTCCATCACACATGTGTACCTGGATGTCATAATCATTCAGGGCGAGACTTGGGAGGAACATTTAAGGAATTTAGATATAGTGCTGGGAAGATTGAGTGATGTCAATCTTTCTCTAAGGTTGTCCAAGTGTCATTTTTTAAATCAGAAGTGGACTATTTGGGACATGTTGTTAGTGCCAAAGGAATAAAACCACAACCCCAAAGGGTGAATGCTATTCGTGATATAGCCACTCCCAAAACTGTCTGTGAATTGCAGTCCTTCCTCGGAATGACTAATTACTACCGACGGTATATTCAGGGTTACGCTGAGAAGGCTGGACCACTCATTAAATTGACAGGTGGTAGAAAGAATAAAAAGAGAGATAACACCCCGATACAATGGAGTGTTGAAGCAGAGACTGCGTTTCAAACACTGAAACACGAGTTGCTCGAAGGAGTGACTTTGCAGTTTCCAGACTTCACAAAGAAATTTGTGCTGACTACAGACGCTTCTTCTTCTGCTATAGGAGGAGTATTACAGCAGAAAGACGACGCAGGTCATTTACGGCCTATCACCTACTTTAGCAGACGGTTAAACTCTGCTGAGGTGAAATATAGCACTATAGAGAGAGATGTTTTGGCTATAGTATATGGTCTCCAGGTAAACAGGAGCTTAATATTGGGTTACGAGGTGGAGTTCGTGTGGATCATAGACCCCTGGTCTGGCTGCTGAACGCAACCAGCCCTAGTGGAAGAATTGCTAGGTGGCAACTTTTGGTTGCCGAGTATAACATTAAGATAACCTATATACCCGGCAAGGATAATGTTGTAGCGGATACCTTATCTAGACTTCGAGGCCAAGTGTTGTCGGAGGACAGAGTTCTCGCAGTTACGGGTACAAAACCAAAGATAAGAGAGAGAACCAAGGATGATGATGATGATAGTGAGTGCGAGAAAGGGGATTATCAGATATCCAGGATCGATGAAGATAAAGAAAGAGATATAATAAGATGGAGAGAGTTGGTAGTGAAACCCAGACAGGATGCTCATCCACTGTATAAAAGAATGAAGGAACAGTATCTTCAATGTGTACGAGATGGAGAAGTAGAAGTGACTAGAGAAGAAATTAAAGATGCACATAGAGCACTAGGAGTTAGTACTAGTGAGTTCATGGTTGAGGATGGATTACTCTATCACTTCGCTACAAATGACTATGATGAGAGACTAATGCAAGTTGTAACTCCTGATGAATGCAAACAGAGTGCTTTAGAGATAGCTCATAAATTACCGACTGTAGGTCATGGGGGAATCAAAGTAACTTTAGAAAGACTAAAGCGATTTAGTTGGTGGCCACGGATGAATAAAGATGTTGAGAATTATTGCAAGGCGTGCCTTACTTGCAACCGCTTCAAGCCGTCGGGAGACGCCCCGGCGCCGTTGCAGCGATACCCTAGAGTAGGAGTACCTTTTGAGAGAATTCATATGGACTTGATCGGCCCTATAAATTCAAGTGAAGAGGGATATAAATATATTATGACAGTAATAGATGTGAGGACACGATATTTGATAGCCGTCCCGCTTCGCACGAAGACTGCTGATGAGGTTGCCAGAGCATTCGTGAAAAATGTCGTGTGTGTTCATGGAGCACCACGCTGGATGGTCACAGACCAAGGAACAGAGTTCGTTAATGCAACTCTTAAAGGAATAGCTGAGTTGCTAAAGATGAAACAGACAACAACAACAGCGTATCACCCGTCTGTCAATGGGGTGATTGAGAAAGCCAATGCCACGATAATGAAATACCTAAGGAGTTTAGTAGAGGATAATCCATAAATATGGGATTCAATGTTGTGCTTTGCCACATGGGCATATAACACAGCGTATCACAGAGTGTTAAAGGAATCCCCATTCTACCTCATGTTCCTAAGGGACCCTGGTGTCCCGTATGATGTCGTAAAACAGGAACCGATCTGCTATGATCTGGATAACTATAAAAATGAGATGGCCATTAAAGCTAATCGTACCTTTAAAAGATGTTTAAGGTACATTGAGGAAAGTCAAGAGGCCATGGAGAATCAACAGACATCGAGAGCAAAAGTAAAAGAGATTCGTACAGGAGATAGGGTTTATGTACGAAAGATTCCCAAGCCAGGAGAGCCTAAGAAACTTCAACCTCTATACGATGGACCTTTTAGAGTGAAAGGGAAAATTAGTGATGTGATAGTAAAACTGGTAGACATAAACACGGGGAGAGTCATGAAAGTCCACACAGACAGAGTCAGGCTTGCCCACGAAGATAATTTAGACGAGACAATAAATGGTAATGTGCGGAGAGCATATCCCCTCCATGAGGATCCTCTCCCACCAGAGGAAGTGCAAAAATATGAACTGAGAGATATTTTAGACGTAGAAAGAGCGGACGAAGGAAACGCCTCACAATTGCAGGAAACAGAGGAAAGTACTCGAAGTGTGCAGAGCTTGTACGAAGAGCAAGAAGAAGGTGCGGTGGCTAATTCGATTGATGATGCCGAAGGAGGAAGAAAAACCTATAGTTTAAGATCTACGGGACAGGTAACAGACTTACCTAATATTATGGATAGGCCTATAGAATACCTAAAATAAAAGTTGACCCTTTTTACAGGTCCTACTGACCGTGATCATCAGTGGACTTGGAAGTCAAGCATGGGAAGACCTACCAGTGAGAGCGGGACTTGCATTCACCGCACAACGTCAGGCCCACATAATAATAATAATAATAATAATGACGTATAGAAAAGGGGGGGAAAGGAAGGAAGGTAAAGAATGATTGTGTATATGTGATGAGTGTTATGTAACCAGGGCGACGACACGTGGTGGCAGGAAATAGGCCTTAGTTTAAACTCCCGGCCTTACTGAGAGCTCAGGTTCCTGGTTGCATTGTGTAAAGTGCATGTGTTTTTTTTTGGGGTAGGATGGTAGGATACGGGTGTTAGGGTAAGGTGTTGTAGCCCTAGAGGGCTTGGGTAGGGGGATAAGGAAAGGGGAGGGGTGGAGGAAGGGGAGTATGGGGGGGTCATGGTCTGAGGCGGGGGTGCTGGATATGAGGATGGCGGGTTATTACGTGGCTGCCGTGATCTTGATAATGGGTGTAGGGGTGGTTTAGAGTCTTAAGTGAATTGCAGGGTGTGAACTAAGTAGTTGATTAATAAAAGGGTCAGTAATAAATAAACTATTGGTGCTTAAGTGAACCCTCAGCGAAACACGAACATGTTCCGCCCTTGCCATGACGCGAGACTGGTGTGCATTGGTACCCTGTGTGTGTGTGTGTGTGTGTGTGTGTGTGTGTGTAACCAGACAGCGAGGCGCCGCGGAGCTGGGCGGCGTGCGTCTACATCCTACCTCTAACATTTGGTAACTGAGGCGGTGATCGTTGATTCGTTGGTGTGGCAGCGAGAAGCCGATGAAGAGGTAGACGGCCCGGCGCCATGCCTAACCGAAGTAGACGTACACCCAACCATACCAAGAGCGACACTGAGGGTAGCTGACTGGGCATGGGGGTTTTAAATGGGTTGAGGCAGACAGGTAGACGCCGCATTGGGGGCGGGGCTTGCAATAAAGAAAATTCCCACATAATGTAGGGGACCCTTATGTAACTTTGACGAATCTTTATACCGTCCATTGTCGTTTCGTTTTTATTTTCTCTCTCTCTCTCTCTTGTTCTTACGTTGCCTCATGTTCAAAGGTCCTTTTATTTCTTAATGGCGGTGGTCTAATATAAATTTCCATGTGGCTCTATATGTGGACACTCAGTGGATTGTGTTTTCTATTCTTTCCGGCTAATCTACAGTTTATCACATCTTTCCTGGCTTATTTCCCAGCGATATCTATACTGCATTCGGATTCTACACTAAGTTATTGGCTGCTTAATCAGTTGCTTTGTACTGTGATCGTATCGTATCTTTTATAAAAGCTCCAATAAGCTTGCATGCGTCGGCCTTAGTCACATGATGGCTCTCCACGCTGCTTGATCTCTGGCAGCCTCCCTATTCATTCCCTTATCCCTGAGGTCACACTCTATGACCTCGTCTCAGGTCTTTTTCGGTCTGCCTCTCGCAACCCTACCCCCGACGTTCACACTTCTTACTGTAGATCCATAATATCTGAATGTTTCTTGTCTGCTTCTTACCATTTGTAGAGGTTTCTTGTACTGTGTGTGTGTGTGTGTGTGTGTGTGTGTGTGTGTGTGTGTGTGTGTGTGTGTGTTCTTACCTAATTGTATCTTTACAGGAATGAGTCAAGCTCGTACTGTCCCGTGTCTTAAACCATATTAATCGTACATATCCTTAAATTTGTGAATTGTTTTGGCACACACTATTTCATTCGGTAGTGCATTCCATTGATCAATTGCTCTGTTTGGGAAACTAAATTTCCTTACGTCTTTATTGCCTCTCCTTTTATGCAGTTCTTTGCAGTGTCCTCTTACTGCTGCATCCCCATAGGTTATATACTCATTTAGGTCTATTTTCGCCTATTAGTGCCTATTGGTGCCTGTGTGTATCATTGCCTGTGTGTATCAGTGCCTGTGTGTATCAGTGCCTGTGTGTATCAGTTCCTGTGTGTATCAGTGCCTGTGTGTATCAGTGCCTGTGTGTATCAGTGCCTGTGTGTATCAGTGGCTGTGTGTATCAGTGCCTGTGTGTATCAGTGCCTGTGTGTATCAGTGCCTGCGTGTATCAGTGCCTGTGTGTATCAGTGTCTGTGTGTATCAGTGCCTGTGTGTATCAGTGCCTGTGTGTATCAGTGCCTGCGTGTATCAGTGGCTGTGTGTATCAGTGCCTGTGTGTATCAGTGGCTGTGTGTATCAGTGGCTGTGTGTATCAGTGCCTGTGTGTATCAGTGCCTGTGTGTATCAGTGCCTGTGTGTATCAGTGCCTGTGTGTATTTGTGCCTGTGTGTATCAGTTCCTGTGTGTATCAGTGCCTGTGTGTATCAGTGCCTGTGTGTATCAGTGCCTGTGTGTATCAGTGCCTGTGTGTATCAGTGCCTGTGTGTATTTGTGCCTGTGTGTATCAGTGCCTGTGTGTATCAGTGCCTGTGTGTATCAGTGCCTGTGTGTATCAGTTCCTGTGTGTATCAGTGCCTGTGTGTATCAGTGCCTGTGTGTATCAGTGCCTGTGTGTATCAGTGCCTGTGTGTATCAGTTCCTGTGTGTATCAGTGCCTGTGTGTATCAGTGCCTGTGTGTATCAGTGGATGTGTGTATCAGTGCCTGTGTGTATCAGTGGATGTGTGTATCAGTGCCTGTGTGTATCAGTGGATGTGTGTATCAGTGCCTGTGTGTATCAGTGGATGTGTGTATCAGTGGATGTGTGTATCAGTGCCTGTGTGTATCAGTGGATGTGTGTATCAGTGCCTGTGTGTATTTGTGCCTGTGTGTATCAATGCCTGTGTGTATCAGTGCCTGTGTGTATCAGTGTCTGTGTGTATCAGTGCCTGTGTGTATCAGTGCCTGTGTGTATCAGTGCCTGTGTGTATCAGTGGCTGTGTGTATCAGTGGCTGTGTGTATCAGTGCCTGTGTGTATTTGTGCCTGCGTGTATCAGTGGCTGTGTGTATCAGTGCCTGTGTGTATCAGTGCCTGTGTGTATCAGTGACTGTGTGTATCAGTGCCCCCTCTGTGGCAGGGGGGACACAATCTGGCCGCACTATGGGGTGGTACTACTACTCTGCGGCCAGGTTGTGTTAGGAAGAATTCTGCCACCGTATTCCCTGCGTGTCGTAAAAGGCGACTAAAAGGGACAGGGTGAGGGGACTAGGGACCCCCTCCTCCGTTTTTTAGTTCCTAAAAAGAGACAGGCCAGAGAAAGGGATGGGGGATGGAGTTATCCCCGTACCCTGAAGATTGGGTCTATGAATGTGCTTGGATGTAGTACGATTGAGGCTAAAAGGGAGGAGACTGGGAGAATGTTTGTGAGAAGAAAGTTCGATGTGTTAGCTTTGAGTGAAACGAAGATGAAAGGGAAGGGTGAGTCTATGTTTGGAAGTGTGAATGGAAGATTGTCAGGTGTTGGTAGAGGAAGGGCAAGAGAAGGTGTGACCTTGTTAGTGAGTCCGGAAGTACAGCAGTGTGTGACTGAATGGAAGGAGGTGTCATCGAGACTGATGTGGATGAAAGTGAAAATTTTAACGTGAGTTGTGGGTGTTTGTGAGTGCATATGGGCCTGGTAGTGAAAGGGATGAACAAGAGAGGGAGTCTTTCTGGAATGATGTTGATGAGTGTCTGCAGAGTTTTGGAGAGAATGTGAATGTGGTAATGATGGGTGATCTGAATGCTAGAGTGGGAAATGTAGCAGTTGAAGGTGTAGTTGGTATGCATGGTGTGCCTGGAAGAAATGAAAATGGGGAGCGAATGATAGTGATGTGTGTTGAGTGAGAGATGGTGATTGGAAATACGCTGTTTGAGAAGAAAGATATTTATAAGTATACATGGGTGAGACAGGAGGGTGGAAGGGTTGTTGATAGAGCTTTGATGAACTGGTATGTATGTATATGCACTTGAATGTCCACACGAACTTGCTGCTTCTATCTGTCGGTCTATCTATCTGTCTATCTATCTATCCATCATGCTATCTATTATGATTTGTAATTATAATATGGAGTCCTGACATATACACGGTACGTCTCCAATCCTGGCTGAAAGAATTAGAGGGTGTCAGTGTGGGTAGCACACACGTCTACATGTGTATTCTATTCACACGTACACACACACATGCTACTCTGCATATTTATTCTGTTCACACACATGGTACTCTGTATGTGTATTCTGTTAACAAATACAAACACATACGCACACACACACTACCCTATGTCTGTCCTGGCCTGAGTGTAAGTGTAGTCTATTCATAAACCCACACACATAAACAACTACTCTGTGTCCTGGCCTTTGTGTGTATGCATGTGGATATCAGTCAAGTACACACACACACACACACACACACACACACACACACATGTATACATAAAATATTCACATTCACTCACACGTGCACCAGTTAAGCATATATAAAAAAAATGTTAGTGTACACCATGCATGAGATAACATGTACGTGCAGAGATATTCGCAAATTGGAATGACAATTTTTTATGCCTTATTCTGAGAGAAATCCACATTTATAATATTAGTTTTATGTAGCCATATAATGTGCAGTTATAGTAATCATTCCATTTTCCTTGCAGGGAAAGTGTGTACCGTCCTCCTCTGTTTTCACCCATCGCAGGATCTTTGGTGAGTACAATGAATATTGAGAAAACTACTCCATTATATAGCACAGTACCTAGTAAGTAAGTAATTGATTTATAATAAGTTAATTCTGATAAATGAGTATGCCATTAGTTCGTACATACATACTTAGATATTTGGGTTTATATATCAACATAGGAACTAGATGAGAGTCGTGTTGTCCTGCTAAAGTACCGTATAAGATATTGTTACAGTACATCTTAATTCTGATCAGTGTGACAGATATGCCATTAATTCAGACATTATGTTAAGCATTTGGAAGCTTCCGGTGTTGCTGTTTGCTGAAGATACAGTATTGTTGAGTGAAGATGAATGAGAGTTGCAAGGTTTGGTGAATGAATCTGGGACACTGTGTAGGAGGAGGAATCTGAAACTTAATGTAAACAAACGAAAGTTATGGTATTCGAGAGGAATGAAGTCACAGAGTGTGCAGTGAGGTTAGTTGGTGAGGATATGGAGAATGTGAGTGCATTCAAGTACTTGGGTAGTGTGATGAGTAAGGATGGAACTTTGGGGGATGAAGTGCGTGAAAGGGTACAGCAGGGAAGGAAGGTTGTTTGTACACTGAAAGCAATGATGAGAAATAGGGAGGTGAGTATGGAAGTTAAGAAGTCACTGCATGATAGTATTGTGATCCCTACCTTGACGTATCGAAGCGAGGCGTGGACCTTGCAAGAGGGGAACAAGTCAAGAGTGAGAGCAGTGGAAATGAGTTACTTGAGAGGAGCATGTGGAGTGACGTGGAGGGACAGGTTGACGAATGAAGAAGTGAAGGAACGTTGTGGGGTGGATGTGAATGTGATTGAGAAGATTAGGAGAAATACACTGAGGTGGTTTGGACATGTGAAGAGAATGGAGAATGAAAGACTAACTAAGAGGGTGTATGTAGGTGAGGTGGAGGGAGGGAGAGGGAGGGGTAGACCGAGGATGAGGTGGAGGGATGGAGTTGAGAGGTATATGAGGGAGGGGGTGAGTTGGGAGGAGGGTAGTCAAATGGTGGGTGACAGAGCGACTTGGAGGCGTTTTCTCTGCGGCCACCATTTGCGGGATTAGGGCGTCGGGCTATAGATAGATAGATAGATGTTAAGCATTTGGGTTTACATACCAACATAGGAACTAGACGAGGCCCATGTTCACGATATAACCATCTCAGTGTAAGATGTTGTTACAGTAAGTCTTGATTTCACTGTGTCGATAACTATTCATATGGAAGAATACGATTCTGGTCGGGCTTAATTCGTTCTATTATGGCACTTCCCACAATTTCACTGTGTGGGTAGAGTATCTTTTATAAGTTACAGTAGGTTTCTTTTGTGTGGAAAATAATGACGTAAAAAAAAAATAAGAGGAATGGGGAGACTATCTTAGAACACACACACACACACACACACACACACACACACACACACACACAAAACCACGTCCACCTCGTGTGATGCTTGACTTTGGAAGGACCGACCAACAAAAGACCGCAATGCATAAACCACTGACGATGCAGTAAATTTAGGCGTTTCGACAGGGACCAAGACTTTTACGAGAGAGTGAAATAGGGAGAGAAAGATTGAAGCCAAGACGTAGGTCACAGAATCAGATGGGAGGAGGGGGTTGTGTTTATAAGGTTTTCTGGGTCTTATGTGTGTATG
Source organism: Coenobita brevimanus (assembly GCF_032717465.1). Taxonomy (NCBI): domain Eukaryota; kingdom Metazoa; phylum Arthropoda; class Malacostraca; order Decapoda; family Coenobitidae; genus Coenobita; species Coenobita brevimanus. The sequence continues at coordinate 292,089 of NW_027642650.1, read as the reverse complement.
TATGTGTGTGTGTGTGTGTGTGTGTGTGTGTGTGTGTGTGTGTGTGTGTGTGTGTGTGTGTGTGTGTGTGTGTGTGTGTGTGTGTGTGTGTGTATTTTTAACTTCACTTCTCGTCCTCGTCGTCGTCCTCGTCTCTCTCCTCCTCCTCCTCCTCCTCCTCCTCATCATCATCATCATCATTATCATCATCCGTCTCCTCATCCTCATCCTCTTTGTACCCATAGGCTCATCTGAACATGATCCCTATGGACTACAGGCTTACGTAGCGCTTCTCCAGCAGTCCACCATTCTCCTCTCGGGGGAGAGGGAAGAAAGTCAGGAACATTTGTATAACTGTGAGTATAAAAACAGAGGGACGACAAGGCTGGCTGGACGAGAAAGGGAAAGAAAGGACCGTTAGGAACTGAAGTTTAATATAAATAATGCATAGACGAGTAAAAGAAAAATGATGAAAATATGAAAATACGTAAAGGGAAAAGGAAAAGGATATGAAACTTGACTGGAATATGGGAATCAGAAACGAGACTATGAAGTGAGGCTACAAGGAAAGATGAGTCGAAAAAAGAAATTGAGATATGTATAGAAAAGTGAAAGGAAAATGTAGGTTGACCAGAGAAGGACAATGCTATGGTGCACGGATCCCTCTTAACCATATCTAATCTGTACTAATCTCACTAATCCTACCCATAATTAACCTATTTCACCTTCACCAACCCAAATCAACCTAATCACATCTAAACCGATTTAATTTAGCCCAGTCTCACCTAAATTATCAATATTTGCTCGAATTGAACCCTGCCAAACCTCGAATGACCTAATCCAACCTAAATTAACCCAACCTAATCTAAATTAACCTCACCTAACCCAGTCTAATTGTATTTAACCTCACAATTTCCCCTAACCTCCTCATACCTAACCTAACCAATTCTGACGCAGCCTAACCGCATCTAACCCTACCTAATCCTACCCAGTCTCACTTAACCATACCATACCTGACCTAACCCAACCCAGTCAAGCCTAAAATGACCTAATCCAACCGAACCTAACCCAGCCTAACCCAACCAAATAAAATCCAACCCAAAACCTATCAAAACCGACGTATTCTAAAGCAATCTAACCTCATCCGTCTATATCTAGTCGAACTGAAGCCAACCCAACCAAAAATTACCTAATCAGACCAAACCCTGCCCAAAGTGACCTAACCTAACTTTCGATCGGCTATAAACTCGTTAAGAAATTTTGATGCCTGAAAGTCTACGAGTGTAACAGTCCAAGTTTCGCCTGTTCTGTGTATATAAGTTTGTGTGTTTGTGTGTGTGTTTATTTAGGAGTGTCTGAGATGTGTACTACAGGGAAAAATTTACACTTTCTCTCTCTCTCTCTCTCTCTCTCTCTCGTGTTAAAAAATTGGGTACACAATCGGCACGATGCGTCCTTCTAATGCAGTACAGACAAAAATCGAGAGAGAGAGAGAGAGAGAGAGAGAGAGAGAGAGAGAGAGAGAGAGAGAGAGAATCCTCCCGCAGATAATTAGGGCCAACTGCTAGTGTTGTGTTGAATGGAAGAGGCAGTACATAACAGCCCTCCCTCCCGCCCTCCTTCCTACCTCCTGTTTATAATCCTCTGTTGTTTTTTCTACTGTTTTGGCCCACTGTTACGGTGAAAACAAAAGACAATGACCAGAAATGACTCCCGTAGTGTCCAACGCTCTGTCAGATAGAGGAGACAATCAAGACAATCAACACAGCCTGATCTCCCGCCCTCCTTGTTGTCTTTTGTTTTTAAGGCCCTACTGTTTTTCGTATATTGTTTTTCTGGCCCAGTGGTGCTTTTTCCTGTACATTGCTTTGGTGTGTGTTTTGTAATGTGGCCTAAAACTTGAGTCCCTTTCACTTGGTACTCTGTCTGAGGTTTAAGTGACTGGATGTGTTTTGTTCCTATTTCTGTCTGCATCCTCGTACTCTCTCTCTCTCTCTCTCTCACACACACACACATACACACACACACACACACACACACACACACACACACACACACACACACACACACACACACACACACACAAGGATAGGATACTTTTCTTAAGTGGGCGAATCGAGTGAGAACACAATACTTCAGCTAAAATTTGGTATCACTAAGTAAAACTCTTGCCCAGTATGGCTTGTAAAATTGCCCTGCTTTGAGGAACACCAAAGCATTGTCTCCTTTCCAGCTATTGAACTCTCTCTCTCTCTCTCTCTCTCTCTCTCTCTCTCTCTCTCTTTTCCCATAGAGCCAAGTATAGCCGAGAAACACCCAAAGCTTTTCCGCTAGACAAGAACAGAGCATCATTATTTTTTCTCTGCTCAGCTGTTGTGCCGGTCACGGCATGTCGTGGCTTTCTTAAGGGTTATATCAAGACCTGCCACTTCAAGCAGACCCTCTTAACTAAATAAAATCGTCTGGAAATAGCTAGAATAATAAAATGTCAGGGAATAAGAGGGTTAATACTCAGACTATATTTTCAGCTCTCGAAAGAAGTAAACACATGACACCGTAGCCTAAGTACGGGTCACTGAGCATAAAAGGGCACTGGGGTTGAGGTGTGTGTGTGTGTGTGTGTGTGTGTGTGTGTGTGTGTGAAAGTGTAGTTGTGTAACAGTACTATACAGCCAGACACAAAAACTTCACCCAATATTTCACCTCATCTCTTCTACTTTTTACTTCCCTCTGTTGCCTAATATTCCTAAGCTGGGAGAGGCTTCGTATGCTTCTCCCCCTAATCATTCCCTCTGATACAATACAGGAAAGTGACGGATTTCCCCCGCACCCCCCCCCTCTCTCTCTCTCTCTCTCTCTCTAAGTGTTAAGTGGGAGCAGCAGAATACCAGGCAGAACTTTCATGTCTCTTAAGTGTAACTCGTTTCATTGTTGTTGTTGTTGTGATATTTGCCTCACAACATGGTGAGGACACGGGCAAACATAGAGCCCGTCAGAGAAGTGGCATAAAGTAGCTCTCAAACGAGAGCATAGCGGTGACAAAAACTGCAAGACGAAGCAGCAAGGCAGGACAAGATCAGGCGTGGCTCAGCAGTTACGAGAGCAGTCTGGTGGCGATATAGTTGACGAGGGCAGCACGTGGTGGATCAAACCCGATGTCCTCACGGATGGCGGCTTCCTCAGATGGAGAGAGGGAGTTCGAGATGTATGCCTCACGGATCTTCTGATACAAAGTCTGGTAGACGAGAGGCAGTGTATCTTCGTCGTTGATCGGATCCGTGAGGCAGAAGAGTAGCTCTTCCAGGTCCGCATCCGTGCGGGCATCGAGATCACGAGTCCCTGAGGGTGGTGGAAGGAGGGCCTCGATCCGGCGAGCAACGGAGGAGGGGTCACTCTTGGTCTTTCCCCCTTTCTTCTTTTGTTTCTTCCTCTTCTCCTTAGGTGAAGGGGGAGAAGAAGAGAGAGCGATGGCGGCAGGCAGTGGTGAAGGTGGAAGAGGCTCCTCCACTTCGTCAGGAGCAGATGGAGAGGGCACGGAGGAGGGCTCCGCTGCGTCCAGATGTACTAGAGGGACGGGGGACGAGACACGCTCCTCCTCAGCTCCTGACGAAGGGAGGTGGACCTCCACGACAGTCTCCCCATGCTCAATATCCATGGCCTGTGACGGTTCCGGGTCGGTGATCGAAGGTTCAATGGTGGTGGCGCCAGTCGTCCGGTTGAGAGGGGCATCCAAACACAGCCGTTTTCGCGGTGTCGTGCGAGGTGGTGGTGGCTGCTGTCGCCGGGCCTGACGCTCCTGACGAGGGGGGAGACGAGGATCGCGGGTGAAGCTTCGGGGAATAGCAAGGCGTGGAAGGCCGTTCTCCTCAAAGATCTGAGGAAGGAGAACAGCCAGAACCGCCTTGCTACCCCCACTAAAAGCCTCAGCCGTCGCAATACACATCGCAACGAGTGTATTTGTGTTGCCAGCACTTCCAGGACCCTTTGGCTGGCGTCTCTGGGCAGGGTGACGCCGCCGTGCACGGGCAGAGCCCTGCACAGCAACACCACCCGGCCCAGTGACGTCCTTAGCCTCGGGACCCTTGGAAGCCTGTACAACACGAAACTCCACCGTCTCTCCCTCGGCAAGTGAGCGCTGGAAATGCCGTGGATTTGGTGCAACGATCCCAGAAGCGTGCACGAAAACATCAGCGCCAGTGTCCCGGCGTTTGATGAAACCGTAACACGATCTCACGTTGAACCAATTCACGGATCCCTGGATGGAAGTGGCTCCTGGCGGCACGGATCTGCTGTTTGGTGCCCCCCTCAACGGGTCGCAGGCACGAGCAGAGTCGCTGGAAGTCTCGGGCATAGTGACGACTGGCCAGGCCAAGCTATGCAAGAGGAGTGCTCGTTTCATTCACTGTCCTAGAATTCGAGGAGTGAGGGTGTGCGGTGTGGCTAACGTGGTACACAACCCTTTCACTACGAGTACTGTAATCTTATTCGTGCAATCTCCAGACGATTTTATCCAGCTTAAAGGGGATTTGTCGAACTGGAGGGGTTATATCTAGCCTTCATTAACCCCTTCGCCACTAAGGGTCTTTTCCAAGTTTAAAATCGTCTTGAGAGAGAGAGAGACAGACAGACAGAGAGAGACACACACAGAGACAGAAATAGACAGACAGAATTAAAATAAAACTGTGTCATCGGACTGAAGGAGTTAACCAGTTTCTATGACCAACGCCAGACGATTTTATTCAGCCGTGGAAGAAGGAACTGCGGCTAAACGGTGGAAAACAAATTTAACCTTTTCAATTCGGCGGGGTATTTTTTTATGCATTCGTGCTGGAGAGCAGATTTGACTAGTAACCAAGGAGACTCATTTCTATCTCTTAACTGAGGCCCACTGAATTTCACGCAACCACGACTTAGCATTCTCTTTGTGGGAGTGGTCTGGTTCCGTCAGATGAAAACAAACAGACTATAATAACAAGAATAAACTTTAAAAAAAGAATGGACATCGGCGGGATTCAAGGCATTAACCCGGGAAGATTTCACTCAGTAGCGGGAAATTCGCACGTGTAGTAACAACGTGACTGAATCTGGCACCTCCCCGGACTCCCAGATACGATAGGATCACGTCTTTTCTGTTTTATTCTCGCTGGGCAGAAGAGAGCGAGGTGGAGGGGTGCTGTCAGGTGAACCCGTCTGACCTACGCTGCATACGTGGTTAGAAAGTCTCCATTAACCCCTTCTATATGCAAGCGTTTTTCAGTGTCGGTATATCGACCAGAAAGTCTCTATTAATCCCATCTATATGCAAACGTTATTCGGTCTCTGTAAATTTGTTAGAGGGCCCCCATTAATCCTTTCTATATACAAACGTTTCTCGGCATCGGTATCTTCTTATCACCCACACGTTTTCATTCAGCTTAGACCAGGCCTCTTCTAATTTGTCTTCGAGTATTATAGTAAGATACCTGAATCTAGGAAAGGGTGGCTACAAATCTATCGTCTCCAGGTCATTCTATCCTTTGCCATCCCGCTTCCTTCTCTCCAGTTTACACCCTCCTCACTCATCTACCTCTCCACCCGACCCCTCCATCTCATCCTCGGTTTCTCCCACACCCCCTCCACCCTCACCCCACTCACATACTCTCCTAGTCAGTCTCGCATTCTCCATTCTCTCTAAAAACACCAGCACATCCACAGCGCCACCACAACGTTCCATATCTTCTTTTTCGTGCCACTCTGTCTGCAGTAGTGAAGGAAATAATGCTCAGACTGATGGGATTAAGGCCTGTATTCTCGTCGGTTAAGGTGACTCCCTGACACCTTATCCATAGCGAATTATTTTCCATAGTGTGCCTAACTACTCTCCTGTATATTGCATATATCTTTTAAACACCATCATAGAAGGCAAAAATAACATGCAAGGAATTATTAATGAGATGCAAACAAAAATAAACCGGTAAGGAAAAGGTGTTAGGGAGCTTACTTACCTGACGAGAATACGCGACTAAAAAGATTATTCCGAATCCCAACTGATGCCAAACTCGAGGATGGACAGATGAACCCCCTGACTGCGATATGTTCCCTCCGCTAAGTATAAGGGTACGATGTTTGCCTCAGTGGAATACCTAGGTGAGTCCATGGCAGCGAGAAAAAGATACACACACACACACACACACACACACACACACACACACACACACACACACTTAGGTCTGCTTGATCAACTCTCTGACCCTGGGGATGCCTTCTTCATTCCTTAATATTTTCTTCCAGTTTTATTCAACACAGGACAGACTTATAGAACAGGAAGAGATGACCCCTCCAGTACGACAGACCTTTCCTATGCTGAATAAAATCGTCTGGTAACAACAAGAATAAACAGGACGTCACCTGGATGCTGCAGCCAGGATTCAGTATTAAAATTGAAAGCGCAAATGTAAAGACAAGCTCCCTATTGGTTACGACAATTTTTGAAATACCTGATGAGGATAGGACACGTCTCACCTTTCCGTACCTGCAGTGAGGGATGTGGGCTAATCACCTTTAATTACAGGTGTCCCTTTAATTACCGTCAAATCATAGGACAGTACTTGTCTTCCCCTTCGCGTTCCCAATTACAACACAATGGTCATGATCCTCTTTAACCAGAATTTACGTTTTTTACGCTGCTTTATTTTCTAACATAAAGCCTCTCCTACTGAAGGGATTATTCCAGCTGAAAAAAGCGAGAAACAAACAACAACTTTCCTAATAACATCCAGTAAGAGGCCGAGGTGCAATACACGCAATAAATCGCTGAGAAAAGGGAGCTCCGAAGTCTACACTGCAACCTGTAATATGGAACAAAAGGCGACACCACACTTACAAGCACACCAGGGAAATATACCGTAACAAGGGCTATACTGTAGACTAATGATGGTGGATTTTGGCTCGTATGCTACCACTGTCATTCAGAGTACCGTGAACTGGAATGTAGGTGACCGCGAAAAGCTTTTATTCGAGGTCATCCTTCCTAAGCTGAATAAAATCGTCTGGCGGTAACAAGAAGGAAAATTGAAGTGATGTTCTCGGAATGGTTATGACGGAGACTATATTGCTCTAGGGTAGAAGGGGCAAACTAATCTTTGCTCATCTATCTATCTTTCAATCTATCTTGGGTATAAGGAGAGATAGAGATTACCTTCCACTTTACGATGTGAGAAATGGAGCCTTCTCTCTCTCTCTCTCTCTCTCTCTCTCTCTCTCTCTCTCTCTCTCTCTCCACCAGCCAGATAATATGATGTACTCGTCCGTGCCAAGTAAAGACAAACAGCCGGGAGAAGGCCGGCCACCTGCACCACTAGGGTACTTTTTACGAGTTATTTTTAGAAGTTTAATTTAGTGTTACCTTAAATCTCTCTGCTTCACACATTTAAACTGTGGTGAAATCTGTTTTCCAGTGGTACCAGATATCTGCCAAAACAACGACAAATGCTGCAGAAAATAAGGGCCACAAATTTACCCTTGCCCTCTCGGATACGTTGTACGCCTAGTGACTGGACACTATAACTCGATCACGCTATCTCAGTCATCTCTCCTTTACTACCTTTTAAAGTTACAGACCGAGGAGAAAAGTTGACTTTTTTGCCTTGCAACAGGTTGCCGTCATCACCAAGAACTAACACAAGCAATAACGAACCCTTATCATCAGTATTTCTGGACTAGCAAAATCAAAGTGGTTCCGTGCAAGTCTCACCGTTCCCATCATCACCCAAGGACAGTACTAACACAGTACCTTGCTTTAAGTTCACATCATCAATATACTACGTTGCAATACAGGAAGGTTAAAATCTCAGAGTGGTGTGGTACGGGACAGCCAAAGTTGGCCCACATTCCCTACCGGTTGTGGCAATGTGGGCTGTTACATGAACTATTTCTATGTGATAGCAATATGAAGTACACAAGAAAAGAGTATGGGAAGGAAGGATATTCCCTGTCTCTGGGGAGGAAAGAGAAATACGCAAGATACGACGCAATGCTGGCTGAGAAATTCCGATGAACTCTTGGTCATGGCTGTGCAGAATAAAATCATCAGTCATTATCATCATCATACACACGACCAGATTAAAGTGCTATGGCCAAATACCTTGCAACTAGCTATGGGTCGACTTAATACCACATTGCTATAGGTCCACATCATCATTATATCATCATCATCATCATCATCATCATCATCATACTATCATCGACAATTTCAAAGCACTCTACCTTGCAATTGGCTGTGGGTCGAGTTGATACCACGTGTCAATGGGGTCAGCGTTGATTAGCCTGGCCAGAGCCGCCTCCGTCAGTGTCACCAGCCCGTTCGTTCGTTCGTTCGTTCAAAGATTTTCCCCCCCTGTAGAGGGGACCGGGCTATATATTAGCCCAGTTGGTGGGTTATGGGCTGAGAGTAGTTGTTTGTTCAGTCTTTTTTTTTTTTTATAAGTTGGAGGGGGAGTGCTACGCACTACTTCAATGAGAGTGGGAAGGTGGGAGGTGGCAACAACTGTGGCGGCAGTGTTTCTAAGTGTGCTTTCAGGTTTTGCTGCAGTGTGGGACCGAGGGATGTTGGGGTTTGGGTATCGGGAGCTTGTTCTGAAGCGGGAAGTGGCTGGACAGCGGAGGAGGTAATGTAGGAGTGGGTAGGGCGTGATCATTTTGCAGTGTGAGCATTCAGTGGTGGGGTCGTTATCTGTGGTGATAAGGTTACTCCGGCACATGTATCCCAGGCGAAGACGGTGTAGGCGCGTAAGTGTTTTGTTGTCAATGGATGTGGTAATTTTTAGTGGCTTGTATTGTGTGGCCATGGCAAACCACATGGCAGAAGGTGAGCCCAGTTGTACGTGTACTTGGTGATCTTCGCGGTTGAGAGTGAGCGCCTTCTGTTTTATGGTGCGCTTGATGTGGCTTAGGCTAGTTGAAATGTTGATGTCAATGTGAGGGTGTTCAATGGCGCTCTTTGCGATCTTGTCGGCTTTTTCATTTCCAGCTATGCCAACATGGCTGGGGACCCAGTGAATGGTGATTGATCCTCCAGTGTCGTGGATTTTTTGGGCGGTGGCTAGGATGTCAGAGGTTAATTGGATGTTGTCGGTATGGTGGGATCGTCGTAGCGTGTGCAGAGCAGTTGCAGAGTCTGTGTGGATGATGACTGTGGATGCAGGGGCGTTGGCAAGGGCATCTGAAAGGGCGGCTGAGATGGCAGTCAGTTCAGCCTGCAGGGTGGAGGCTCCGTTGGTGATGCGAAAGCCACATGTTCTGTCTCCGCAGACGAAGGCAGCACCGGCTCTCGATGCAGCAACGGAGCCGTCAGTGTAGTAGGTGGTGGTGTTCAGTGGAGTGAGGAGGGCTATACGCTGGAGGCCCTCCTGACGGAGCTGTTGGGTGGGAGTTTGGGCTTTGGTTGGTGAGTGAGGGAGAAGGAGATATAACAATGGGGTGTTCCACGGTGGTTGTGGATGGTAGGACGAGCTGGGTGTGTCGGAGGCTTGTGTAATGAATGGGTTGAGTTCAAAGGTGTGAATGGCACGTGCAGCAGAGTGTACCCAGTTGTTGGATAGTACCTCGGGGTGAAGGTTGGATGCGGCTCTGAGCCGTGGCAGGAGAGGAAGAGGGGATAGCCCAGTCTCGGGGTCGGCGCTCCACTGGCCTGCCTGTAGACCCCCGCCACCGCCACCGTCTCCCTCAGTCTTACCTCCGTCGCCAAGTCTCATCTCTTCCACCATCATCCTTGGACTTGAACCTCCTCTATTTGGAAGGTTCTCTGCTACCTTCTCAACCAGCTTGAAGGCTTGTACTCTTGTCGTAGCGAAAAAAATTGTGTCTTGTCCTTATATCTGCCGGAATCGTATTTATCCTTTCAGGTGAACCTCCTGTGTCTTGAAGGTTCTCTGCAACCTTCTCAACCAGCCTAAAGATGCTTCGTTGTAAAGAAATATACTAATGGAGTTTTAGTTACTTCTGCCGGAATGGTATCACACAATCGTCCTAAGCACTGATGCCGTCCCTCATTATCACGGAGCTAACAGGATCATCGACACTCAGAAAATGTTAGGTAAATTCACTGTTCTATTCCAGAAAAATATACTGCATGTAAACCATAAGGCTTTGAGCTTGGACCTCTGCAGGAGGGATGGGGACTGGGTGAGACTTCTTCAGGGGGGTGAAGGAGGTTTTTGAGACTTCTGGAGGAGGAGTAGGCCACTGAATGAGACTTGTGGGTGCTCAAGGAAGCTTTTGAGACTTTTGCAGGAGGGGAAAAATACTGCTGTAGGTGCTCAAGGAGGCTTTTGAGACTTGTGAACGAGGGGAAGGAGACTTCGAGGTGAGACTTCTGCAGGAGAGTAAGGAACCGAACCACTAACACAGCCGCGACACTCTGTCCCTGGAGGGAGTGACAGGGGCGTCCGTCCTCTCTTAGCTCACTCGCGATCCACACTGACTCCATTCACCACTGCGCTCCCTCGGCCCTCTCTCTAGACTTGGAGAATTGACGGCTAGGATGCTGGGTCGACATACATTTATAATCATTCTTTTGCCTTATCAACGTTCTCTGTCTCAACCAGAGTTTAGGACTGCTTACTTAATCCTTTGTCTTCACTTATATAACCACCAAACGTTTCACAATAAGGCAAGTTAATATTAAAAAGGAAAAACATAAAACTAACACATAAAGGTGGGTTTAGCTGAGCTGGAGAATAAATTGGTTTTGGGATAAATAATTACACTGAGAAAGAGTGTCTGAGAAAGAGGTGGATCTGATTAGTATGGTAATAATGAGACAGCTTTGGGGTAGTCTATGGATAATTAAGATAGAAGATAAATAATAACTAAGAGAATAAATAGGAACTTCGATAATAATATGGTAAATGGGGGGTTTGTCTTAATATGGAAATAAATAAACAGGTTTGTGGGTTGGAGAAACAGAGGGCAGGACACACCAAACAAAACCTTGCTAGTTTTATCACGGGGTTCATCTCATCACTAAATAGCCTTAAACATGTCTCCCTAGCCTTTGTGTGTGTGTGTGTGTGTGTGTGTGTGTGTGTGTGTGTGTGTGTGTGTGTGTGTGTGTGTGTAGATAGGTAGGTAGGTAGGTAGGTATTAACACAGGCAGGCACGCAGGGACACACAGGTAAGTGGGTAGGTAATTAGGTAGGCAGACAGGCAGGCACACAGGCAGGTAAGCAGGTAGGCAAGTTAGTCCATCCTAAACCTAAACTGAATCGTTTAAATGTAATCTCTTCGAAAGGACTAAGAATTATGACCAAGGCGCCTGATACACTGTTGGTAACGAGTACTGTGCCATCTCAAGTCAGTCACGAGGCTATAAAAATATCACCCAATTCTCCTCTCAGCAACATACAGGGGAAGAGGCTTGATAACTGGGCACTGGTCGAGGGAGGTAGTGATTTGAGGTGCCAGTCATCGGTGTTGGTTAGTGATGTTACGGGAGCTAGTTTGGTGATGAAGCAGAACTGCCTCAAGAACACGAACACGATAACGAACACACACACACACACACACACACACACACACACACACACACACAGTATAACCTCAGATGTGTCCTTTCCATATGCCTACAGACTTATGCCTCACCCTTTGTGATGAGGAGGACCATAAGTCGAAGAGGCTGTGTATTTCAAGTGTACAATTTTCCTGCTTGGAATGATTATAACCACTGATGCTATCGGCTCTAAGTACAGGCTTGCGAGGATCCTAAGTGATTTGCCTGATAAGGGAAATTACAATGAGGAAAAGAATTAATGAAGGTAGGAGTGTGGAGGATATAAATGGGGGAAAGAATAAATGAAAGTAGGGAAAAGGAAAATATAAAAATAAAAATATAAACTGAGATGACATGAGAGAAAAGTGATACCATGCCTTTTGCTGATAGGAAATTCCAGCACCTTATTACATGGACTGAGGTAGCGAAAGGGAACTGGTCAAAGTTTTCCATTTTCTACTTACAAAATGCTGCGGTAAAGGACGCACGCACGCACACACTCACTCACCCACTCTCTCTCTCAAACGAAAAAAAAAAAAAGATGCACAATTAACTTACATGTCATGCCAGAACACAAAATGTATTGTATCACCGAAAACTCAAGAACGGTAGATTTTACAGCCAATAAACTGGAAGGGACGTCTCAAAGAAATCGTTTTATTGCCCAGACGAAACACCTACAGCTTTTGATTGTGCCTTGAGGACCCGAGACCAATTTAAGAGACCGAGGTGGACCAGAATACTAAGAAAGTGTATCGCCTTTAATATGAGAGACTTTGGAGACGAGAGAAGTAGGAGAGGGCTTGAGATGAGAGGATTCCTACTTCAATACGAGAGGCCTTTGGATAGGAGTGAAGCAAGACAAGGAAACTTCAGGTCAGAAAATTATCTATTTCAGTACGAGAAACTGTGGAGTGGAGTGAAGTTAGAGAGGAAGGGTTGAGGTGAGAAAAGGGGGCGTGAGTTGCAGAGAAGGTCGCCATGTGGAAGAGGAAAGGGTGACATGGAGGTGATTCATTTGTGGTCACCCCTGACGGGATTAAGGCATCTGCTGATAGACAGGTAGACAGTTAGATTGATTGACTGACTAACTGATTGATTGATAAGTGAAGTTTGTATGGAAGACGTAAATTTGGACCAGCTTAAAGTGAGTGTACAGTAGAAATGGATGGTCGAAGTAGGTATACAGGACAAAAATCTACCAAGTGAAGGTGAAGGTAATACAGAAATGGGTGGCAGATGTATGTATGAAGGACGAGAAAATGGACCAGGAGATATATGTATGAAGGACGAAAATAATGGTCCAGGTTATTGTGAAAGACCTATAATTATCACAGTATAAAAAACAAGGAATCAATAAGCTTCAAGTACTGAGATACAAGTCCTTCAAGTCTAGAGAGAAGCCATAAACCACACACAGAGGCCAATTAAGGAAACTCGCCAATGAACGAGCAAGATGATGACCATAACCATTTTCGTAAAAACTTTCCTTGTATATCTTGCACGTAGGTAGGTTTGTACAACTTTAAGATGTGGAAACTGATTAGCTTGCGTGTAGATGTGTGTAGGGGGGGGGGTGCGTTGTCGTTGTTGAGATTCGTCCATTTTATTATGAAAATGGACCCGGGCTCAGGGTGGAGAGCCAGCCAGAGTTATCAGAGATGTCAGTGGAGCAGCCTCTACGAGGAACTGCTGGGGCTGGTTAGTTTGGAAAATAAGGATACGTCTGTCTGTTTTAGACGGCCTAGGAGAATGTCGGGATTAAAGGCCGACTTTACGATGTTGGAAATTTCTGCCTTGCTGAGGGTGTCATTATAGCTGAGGTCAGGTTCAGAAGCGTGTGGAGTAGTGCCTTCAGGATCTATCTCGGCTGGTGGCGGTGGTTTAGGCTGTTTCTTCCTCTACCTCTTCTTGTTCGATGTCGGTGGTGGGGAGGGAGAGGTAAATGCCTCCTCGGTGGCCTGGAGGTTCACGACAGCATCAGGTGGTAAGGGGGAGGTGTGGTCGCTTTCTTCCTGTATGATGGAAAAGACAGGAGAGGCGACCCTTCCCTCAGATGCTGACGGCGGGCGGTGATCATCGGCGGTGTCGATGTCCATGGGCGGGGCAGAGGTAGAGCAGGAGGCGGCAGTTGCCCTGTTTAGGGGAGCGTCGAGCTGCAGCCTCTTCCGCGGTGTTGTGCGGGATCTAGGAGGCTGCAGCGTTGTGGTGTGACGCTCCTGACGCGGGAATGGCCGTGCATCACGAGCGAAGCTCTGAGGGATGACAAGGTATGGCAGCCCGTTCTTCTCAAAGATTTGAGGGAGTAGAACGAGCATAGCTGCCTTGTCATCGCCACAGAAAGCCTTCGCCGTCGCGATGCACATGGCGACAATGGTGTCCACATCCCCAGGATATCGGGGATCCCCAGGCCGCCGCCCCTGGGCCGTGGGGCGCCACTGTGCATAGGCAGAGCCTTGCACAGCTGCACCCCCCGGTCCAGTGACGTCTATAGCCTCGGGACCCTTCGGTGTCTGGAGAATGTGGAACTCCACTGTCTCACCCTGGCGTAACAAGGGCGAGTGGCGCCGAGACGAGGTAGCAGCGATCCCTGAGCGATGTACAAATACATCGACGCCAGAATCCTGGCGCCGGATGAATCCGTACTTCGCCCTGATGCTGTACCACTTCACGGTGCCAGTGATGGTGGTGGTCTGCTCTCCTCCCTCAGGCTCAGCTGCCAGGTCAGCCCCCCTCAACGGGTCGCGAGCTGTGGCAGAAGTAGAGGCCATGCTGGAGAGAGGAGGAGATGTTGCTGCTACCGCTGCTGGACCGCGCCCTGACTGACTGGGCATGGGGGGGGGGGTTATAGGTAGAGGCAGACTGATGGGCGCCGCATTGGGGGCGGGGCTTGCAACAAAGAAAACTCCCATAAAATAGAGGGGAACCTTATGTAACTTCGACGAATCTTTATACTGATCATTGTCCTTTCGTTTTTTTTCTCTCTGTCTTGTTCTTGCGTTGCCTCCCTGTTAAGCCCCGTACACACTGGGCATCAAGTTGTGCAACAAGTTGCGCAACGTGTTGAAAATCACCGATTTTCGGTGTTGCAGGCCGAGTTGCGCGCATTGATGCGCCGTTCTGGCTCGAGGGCATTTGTGCATCATGTTGCGCAAATTGATGTGGGCCGGGCACTGGGCAGTAGACACCGGACTGTCATCCGGAGAGCATCTTCACGCCAGATCATATCGGAGATGATGACTGAGGAAATACTGCAGACACACAAAGACTGGACAAAAGCAAATACAATGCATTTTATTGAAAGGCTGAAGGAGTACCCATGCATATGGGCCGTTAAATCCAAGGAATATAAGGCTAGACAACTACGAAGTAGTGGAATGAAGGCATTAGTGGATGAAATGACTAAAACAATGGGATGTGGCATAACTTCTGAAGATATTAAGAAGAAACTGCATACACTGAGAACGCAGTTCAGGCGTGATATTACGCTAATTAAGGAATCACAGAAGTCAGGGGCAGGAACCGACGCAACTTGTAAGAACTAGAAATAATGGTTTCAAACTAGAAAAATTCCGTTTCAATAAGGAAATCGGTAGAAATTGGTTTGGTAATAGAGTAGTAGACGAATGGAATAAGCTACCTAGTAAAGTAGTTGCTGCCTCTTCCATTGAGAGTTTCAAGCATAGGCTAGATAAGCATATGACAAATAAGGGGTGGATATAGAATAAAGAAAATATTATAACCAATACTAATTAAAAAATAAATTTCCTTTTCAGGTTACACTGTGATAGTCTCTATTCTCCTTTCACACTTTCCTATAAACAGTCCACGCCAGTTTTTCTATACTGCGTGGTGTTCTTTCTGACTTTTTCCTGCCGGCTTCGGCTGGAGGGTTTGGAGGGCGGGGGAGACCCTTTTTCTTTGCTATCCTTATCTCATTCTAGTAGTTCAGTTACTATTCTAGGAGCTGCCTAGCATGGGCCAACCGGCCTACTGCAGTTATCCTCTCTTCTTATGTTCTTATGTTTTCATTGGCCCATCCATTCCGCTATTTTTCTTCCAGCAGCCAATCAAAAAACAGGGTTTATTTCCTAACATAAATAGATAGTATGGACGCCATTGCATCTCGTATGGTACTTGCTGTGCCGATGTGTGGTATAATTCATTATAATTTCATAGGTTATTACGCAAAATAGCTGTAATTCCTTATATGCACAGAGAGATAAAGATAGCAGGTAAATGATGCACTAAGAGTATAGCGTTGACAGTCATTTTTTCAATACTAAAAGTGATCAAGAAATTTGTGGTACTGAGAAAAAAAAAATTGAAGAAGAACGTAGGGAAGTTAGCCAGCAGGTATCGATAATACTACCATCTACGAGAGTACCCTGATGACCAAGGATACTAGTGACATGGAGATGTCTTTGCTAGGGCAACTCCAGTGCCTTCTAATTTATTGCTGGTGTTTCCATTTTCTCTCTAATGAAATAGTAGACCTCTGGTAACATTATGTACTGAGTGTTTTTACATACTTGTCCTCTGAAAGGATTATTAGCTATTAACTTAAAGTAACTTCAAGAAAGCTGTCAATATGTGGGGAAAAGATAGTTTTTCTTTAAGACATTGGAACAAATGCGACAGTAATGATGTCAATTTATTTCTGATGACATAAAACATCAAATCTAGGAAAGTTTGTGGTGACATATTATGGGGAAATATTCCAAGTGTTTGCCCCCCTGGCAAATTTCCTGGATACGCCACTGGCTCACCCCCCTCTCTCTCACATACCTCCATCCCATCCTTCCATCTCATCTTAGGCCTCCCTCCCTCTCCTCCCCCCCTCCACCTCACTCACATACACTCTCCTCGCTTGTCTCTCGCTCTCCATCCTCTC
The DNA here is from genome assembly GCF_032717465.1 of Coenobita brevimanus. Lineage (NCBI taxonomy): Eukaryota > Metazoa > Arthropoda > Malacostraca > Decapoda > Coenobitidae > Coenobita > Coenobita brevimanus. Next base: position 275,689 of record NW_027642650.1, on the reverse strand, counting down.
CACATGGCCAAACCACCTCAGTGTATTTTCTCCTAACGCTTTCTATCACGTTCACATTAACACCACAACGCTCCTGCACTTCCTCATTTGTCAGTCTGTCTTTCCTTTTAACTACACATACTCCTCTCAATAATCCTCTCTCCATCCCTCACCCTCAGAGAAACATATTTCTCATTTGCAATGAGCCTGATATGCTGTGGATAACAAGACACCCTGGCACCGCGGAGCTGGGCATCACACGTACACACCCCCCACCCGACATTTGGTGACTGAAGGCGAGGGAGGGGGTAAGGTAACCGTTGGTGTGGCAGATGCGATCATGCGAGTGTAGACGGCTTGGCGCCATGGACTAACCATCGGAGACGTACACACCACCCAAGCAAGAGTGACACTGAGGCTCACTGACTCTGGGCTGCTGGCATGGGGGTTTATAGGTATAGGCAGACTGATGGGCGCCGCATTGGGGGCGGGGCTTGCAACAAGGAAAACTCCCATAAAATAGAGGGGAACCTTATGTAACTTCGAGGAATCTTTCTGCTGATCATTGTCTTTTCGTTTTTTTTTCTCTCTCTCTCTCTGTCTTGTTCTTGTGTTGCCTCCATGTTAAGCCCCGTACACACTGGGCATCAAGTTCGCAACAAGTTGCGCAAAGTGTTGAAAATCACCATGTCACTGCATCAGCCTCGCGT
>NW_027642650.1:177500-270000 GCF_032717465.1 Coenobita brevimanus | reverse complement strand
TGTGTGTGTGTGTGTGTGTGTGTGTGTGTGTGTGTGTGTGTGTGGCTGATCTGATGGATGGTGAAGAGATGGAAGGCTGGATGGTTATGTAAGGACTGATGCATTAGAGAAACCGCAGATGCAGACAGAGATCGAGTTGGTTTATGTCTGTATGTTTATGTATGTATGTATGGATAGATGGAATAGAAAAATATTTACTAGTCAATTTTCCACCTGATTTTTACCTGTGTGTACGTATGGATGTCTGCACGTATTTATATGCATGTCTGTGTGTACATAAGAACATAAGAACATAAGAAGAGAGGATAACTGCAGTAGGCCGGTTGGCCCATGCTAGGCAGCTCCCAGAAGAGCAACTGAACTACTAGAATGAGATAAGGATAGCAAAGAAGAAGGCTCTCCCCCGCCCTCCAAACCCTCCAACCGAAGCCGGCAGGAAAAAGTCAGAAAGAACACCACGCCGTATAGAAAAACTGGCGTGGACATTTTACAGGAAAGTGTGAAAGGAGAATAGAGACTATCATAGTGTAACCTGAAAAGGAAAAATTATGAATTAGTATTGGTTATAAGATTTTCTTTTTTCTATATCCACCCCTTATTAGTCATATGCTTATCTAGCCTATGCTTGAAACTCTCAATGGAAGAGGCAGCAACTACTCCACTAGGTAGCCTACTCCACTCGTCCACCACTCCATCAGCAAATCAACCTCTACCTATTTCCCCACCGAAACGGAACCTGTCTAGCTTGAAACCACCATTTCCAGTTCCATCCTGTATGCTCACCTCAAGCACCCTGCCGACATCTCCCCTATTTACACCCTTCATCCACTCAAACACCTCAATCAAGTCCCCCCCCACTCCACGCCTCTCCAGCGAATGCAGACCCAGTCTCCTCAGTCCGTCCCCACATGACAGGTTCCGGACGTCATGCATCATTCCTGTCACTCCTCTCTGCACATTTTCCAACGAATCAACATCCACTCCACAGCAAGGACACCAAAACTGCACTGCGCAGTCCAAATGTGGCCCTACTAATGCTAGTTAAGAACAGGGTAGAGACTGGTTTTGCAATAGAGTAGTAGATGAATGGAATAAGCTACCTAGTAAAGTGGTTGCTGCCTCTTCCATTGAGAGTTTCAAGCATAGGCTAGATGAGCATATGACAAATAAGGGGTGGGTATAGAAAAAAAAATCTCATAACCAGTACTAATTCATTCTTTTCCCTTCTCAGGTTACACTATAATAGTCTCTATTCTCCTTTCACACTTTCCTATAAACAGTCCACGCCAGTTTTTCTATACTGCGTGGTGTTCTTTCTGACTTTTTCCTGCCGGCTTCGGCTAGAGGGTTTGGAGGGCGGGGGAGAGCCTTCTTCTTTGCTATCCTTATCTCATTCTAGTAGTTCAGTTACTCTTCTAGGAGCTGCCTAGCATGGGCCAACCGGCCTACTGCAGTTGTCCTCTCTTATGTTAATCTCCAGCACAACTTCCTACCAACAACTCTGAGAGAGAGAGAGAGAGAGAGAGAGAGAGAGAGAGAGAGAGAGAGAGAGAGAGAGAGAGAGAGAGAGATTCTGCACATTCATAGCCTCGTTTTTTGGAGAGGAAGACGAGAAAGAAAACTCTCTCTCTCTCTCTCTCTCTCTCATTATTTCTGTCTTGCCATTCTATCTTTTAGCATTGTGTTTGCCTCCTCCCCCTTCTCTCTCTCTCTCTCTCTCTCTCTCTCTCATTATTTCTGTCTTGCCATTCTATCTTTTAGCATTGTGTTTGCCTCCTCCCCCTTCTCTCTCTCTCTCTCTCTCTCTCATTATTTCTGTCTTGCCATTCTATCTTTTAGCATTGTGTTTGCCTCCTCCCCCTTCTCTCTCTCTCTCTCTCTCTCTCTCTCTCCATATCATACATCTCCACATGTCTCCACTTTGGCACTAAGACCCACCGTCCATACTGAATACACAAAGGAGTACAAAGGAAAGCAAACAGCAACAGACCTTATCGTCCTTTCGAGGCTGTTTGTTACAGAATAGACTATGACTACGAGATCTAACTCTACATGCTGAAGGGTAAAGATAGTAAAGCAAGAAGGTTCACCCCGCCTCCAAACCCTCCAGTTAAAACTGGCAGGAAAAGGTGAGAAAAACCACCAAGTAGCATGGAATAACTGATATGGAAATTTCATAGGAAAGACTGAAAAGGAAAAGTTACATCTATAATACTGTATCAATTTCATCTATAAGGTACCACGCTAGGGCTGTCTCATACAGGACCGGTGTATTGGTATTAGCGGGGGTATTTTACTGTTAGGAAGCTTCCTAACACCTCTTCCTGACCGATTTATTTCTGCTTCTGCTCCGTTACTATATTCTACTCATGCAATCGATGACGATATGAAGACATAGGAAGCCAACCAGGGGATAGTAATGAGTCGTTTGGAGAATAAATCGGTAAGGAGGAGGGAAAAACACTGTTGGGAGGAGACTGGTATGTAGGGAGAGTACGGTTTCTATAGGGTCACACACACACACACACACACACACACACACACACACACACAACCCCTACCCCGTCGCTCCCGAGGGCGTACATGCATGCATTCAGACATATTTATACATACAGTATATACATGCATCAAATATATATATACAGAGAGAGAGAGAGAGAGAGAGAGAGAGAGAGAGAGAGAATAAACTGGCTTAAACCAACACCAACAGGAGCATCGCTCATTGTGAAAACATTGTTCACCTGTGTCAAGATTTTTTTTTTTTGATCGATTGAACGCAGGTCTGCTAAGTTGATATTTTAGAATAAAGCATTAGAATGGCCATACAATATACATCTCAAGCCAAAAGCAATGCATTCCGTCGGACAAGCAGACAAAGCAGCTGGAAGGTGAGGTGAAGAGTCAAGATGCAAAATACAGAGGAAACAAAGGCAAACATTCTCTGAGGCTCACACTGCGCTCACGTCCCTGGGGATTGTCATGGAGGGCTGAAGGGAATCACAGGTCACAAGATCCACCTGTCCATACTTGCCACTCCTTAACCCTTTCTTCCCTATGTTGCTCTCTCTCTCTCTCTCTCTCTCTCTCTCCAAACACACGACAACAAAATGTAAGCAAAAATATATATATATATATATATATATATATATATATATATATATACGTGGAGGGATTGCATATACCGATAATGACTTTATTGACGTGGAACAAAGTGTACAAGTCCTGGAGTATGATAGTGAGAGAGGGGCGCGCGCACACACACACACACACACACACACCAGAATATATTGTCCCTTGAGAATTAGCCTCTCTCCTCATGTCACACACACTCTTGGCTGCCTTTCATTTTAACTTCCTTCTTCCTTATGTATTATGAAACTTATCCCTACATCAAATCCTTTATCAATACCCCTCTTATGTTTCCTTTTTTCGCTCGCTCGCTCGCTCGCTCGCTCGCTCGAGAGAGAGAGAGAGAGAGAGAGAGAGAGAGACAGAGACAGAGACAGAGACAGACAGAGATGAGTTGAAGGGGAGAGGCTGGTGCAGTACATTTAAGGTTATCAAATACGGCGATGAATTACGGATTACTTGATGAGCCTTATAATGGGATACTGACTGCATAAGTACAGCATGATAAATACAGTATTTTCCTTTGTATTTCAAGACCATGAAAAAAGAGATTATAAAATATAATGAAAACACATCACAACAAAATGTTACAAAAAACGTACATACATACATACATATAGAGAGAGAGAGAGAAAGGGAGAGAGAGAGAGAGAGAGAGAGAGAGAGAGAGAGAGAGTAGCACCAGGCAGGTGAAGATGTCTTTCCAGATTAGACGATACACCTGTACTGGTCATCAAATGGACTCCTAACCTCACTCACGCACCTCCCACCCCACCATCCATCAATCACAGACATTCCAGTGGGAAGAGAGTGGGATGACCTTCGCCACCTCTCGCTGTCGCCACTTTCAGTCTTTGGGGGTTTCATTTCTTGGAAAAGCCAAATCTGCTGTGTGTGTGTGTGTGTGTGTGTGTGTGTGTGTGTGTGTGTGTGCGCGTGTGTGTGTGTGCGTGTGTGTGTGTGGAGGGTGCGTGATGGGTGGCATACGGATATCTGTGAGGGGAGTGTTATGGAAATGCTTGTGTTCATGGGCGCCTACGTGTGTGTGTGTGTGTGTGTGTGTGTGTGTGTGTGTGTGTGGAGGGTGGGTGATGGGTGTCATACGGATATGTGTAGGGGGAGTGTTATAACCGATTTAATTTAGCCCAGTCTCACCTAACCTATCAATATTTGCTCGAATTGAACCCTGCTTAACCTCGAATGACCTAATCCAACCTAAATCAACCCAGCCTAATCTAGCTTAACCTCACCTAACCCAGTCTAATTGTATTTAACCTCACAATCTCACGTAACCTCCCCATACTTAACATAACCTATTTTGAAGCAGCCAAACCGCATCTAACCCTACCTAATCCTACCCAGTCTCACTTAACCATACCATACCCGACCTAACCCAACTCAGTCAAGCCTAAAATGACCTAATCCAACCGAACCTAACCCAGCCTAACCCAACCAAATAAAAACCCAACCCAAAACCTATCAAAACCGACGTATTCTAAAGCAATCTAACCTAATCCGTCTATATCTAGTCGAACTGAAGCCAACCCAACCAAAAATTACCTAATCAGACCAAATCCTGCCCAAAGTGACCTAACCTAACTTTCGATCGGCTATATATTCGCTAAATAAATTTTGCTGCCGCCTGAAAGTCTGCGGATGTCAAATTCCAAGTTTCGCCTGTTCTGTGTACTATAGTATGAGAGAGAGAGAGAGAGAGAGAGAGAGAGAGAAAGTGTGTGTGTGTGTGTGTGTGTGTGTGTGTGTGTGTGTGTGTGTGTGTGTGTGTGTGTGAGTGTGGGTGTGGCGATGCGTGTGTGCAAGAGATAGAAAAACCCAACTGTCGGTGTGAACCAAAAGGCAGGAGTGGCCATAAAGAATTTTCATGTACACCATTGGGGCTCCTCCACGTGATTCATAGGCTACGCCTTCGCTATCAGACGTAAGTGATACCGTTATAGGAGATCCCTGGCCACAGCAGACCTACTCCCCACAGCAGACCTACTCCCCACAGCAGACCTACTCCCCACAGCAGTCCTACTCCCCACAGCAGACCCACCCTCACAGCACACTCAGGCATATGTGTAGCTCTGGTGGGCTAGAACAGTAAGTGCTTCTGTTATACAAGACCCCTGGCCACTGGAATCCTTCTCTACTCCAGTGTATGCCTGGTGCGATAAAGCTGGTTCCTGCAGCCTTTAAGATAAGTACATATGAAGTGCCATTGAAAAGAGATGTAGGTGCTGCCTCGTTTGTATCTTCATAGTGTTCCACCAGGTCGTCGGCAGATGTCTAGGATGCTACTGTGAGAAACATCGAGATCAATGGTTCATCCTGTTACAACATTCCTTATACCTGGCCCCTGCAGTACCTTTGACAAACAGTACTCCCTTTACCTGGCCCTTACAGTACTTTATTTACCTGGTCCCACAGTACCTTTCACAGCAGTCCCTTTACCTGGCCCCTGCAGTACCTTTGACAAACAGTAGTCCCTTTACCTGGCCCCTGCAGTACCTTTGACAAACAGCAGTCCCTTTACCTGGCCCCTGCAATACCTTTGACAAACAGCAGTCCCTTTACCTGGCCCCTGCAGTACCTTTGACAAACAGTAGTCCCTTTACCTGGCCCCTGCAGTACCTTTGACAAACAGTAGTCCCTTTACCTGGCCCCTGCAGTACCTTTGACAAACAGTAGTCCCTTTACCTGGCCCCTGCAGTACCTTTGACAAACAGTAGTCCCTTTACCTGGCCCCTGCAGTACCTTTGACAAACAGTAGTCCCTTTACCTGGCCCCTGCAGTACCTTTGACAAACAGTAGTCCCTTTACCTGGCCCCTGCAGTACCTTTGACAAACAGTAGTCCCTTTACCTGGCCCCTGCAATACCTTTGACAAACAGTACTCCCTTTACCTGGCCCCTGCAGTACCCTTCTGTCTACCACCAAACTGCTAGCCTCACGTACTCCCATAATTCGTATGCTGCTGCACTACCTTATCCTGTACTCCTGTCTCCCTACATCCATTCTATCACACCAAGCCCCACCATACATACTCAGCTGCCTTTTTGTGCACTCTTCGGCTCACCTTCCCCAACTGCCTCTGTTTTTTAGCTATAAATCTTCCTGTTGTTTCTGTTTCACTCCCTGTTCTTCTAGCTGGAGGGATTATATAGTGTTCTTTAAATCTTCACTAATGACGGCAAGGTTAAGACACAGACAGACAGACAGACAGACACACACACACACACACACACACACACACACACACACACACACAGTATGTAAAAAAGAAGTCCCCACCAACATAGAGGGAGCGAGAAGGCCTGAAGGTGGCCGATAATTTTACAACCTAGTCTTCCCTGCACAACACTAGCGGTCGCACCTCATTATGTAGGAGTCTGTGTCGCCCTGCTCTTGCCTGACACACACCCATATCTCAGTCCCTCGTACACACCAAGAACCTCACTGTGCCGCAGTCTGTGTCGCCCTGCTCTAGACTGACACACACCCATATCTCAGTCCCTTGTACACACCAAGAACCTCACTGTGCCGCAGTCTGTGTCGCCCTGCTCTTGCCTGACACACCCCCATATCTCAGTCCCTCGTACACACCAAGAACCTCACTGTGCCGCAGTCTGTGTCACCCTGCTCTAGTCTGACATCCAGCCACATCTCAGTCTCTAGTATAAGCTGAGCATGAAGGGCGCATTATAAAGGAGTCTGGAGTGTAGACATACTGCGAGGCGTAAGGGAAGGGAAAATTCAACTTACTTCCGATCAGCGAGAGAGAGAGAGAGAGAGAGAGAGAGATTCACACACACACATACACACACACACACACAAATGTATATTCAATGGCGTATGCACTTAAGTGCCTCTTAAGTGCTAATTAGGTTCCACTTAAGTGCCACTCACGTTTTTTTTTTTTTTTTTTTTTTTTTACGTGTCCGACTCTGGGCAAAGGCTTCAGGGCCTTTTTCTTGGAGGCAGTGACCCATACCAAGGCCCAGTAGTCCTCCTACACCTCCACATGTCACCACTTCGGCGCTAACACCCACCATCCATAATGAATACAAGCTAAGGCTGTCCCATACAGGACCGGTGTACTGGTATTAGCGGGGGTATTTTTGCGACATGTCGGCGGGTCATCTGGTAGATCAGAAAAGTCTGCTTTTAGGAAATTCAAATGCTTAAACTGTTCCCTGCCCCAGCCGGGATTCGATCCTGGGTCCATTAGGACTGCAGGCCGCTTCTCTACCGATTCAGCCACCGCCTCCCCCCAGCTTAACTGCCGCTTAAGTTGCACTTAGGCTGTACTTAAGTGCTACTCAAGTGGCACGACTAATTTATGTGCCAGCCTACGTGGCAACATAAGTGGCAACTTTAGTGGTAACTTAGGTGGCAATTGAAGTGCCAACTTAAGTGGCCATTTAAGTTTCAACCTAAGTGCCAACTTAGATGGCAACGCACCAACTTTTGTGGTAACTTAAATGGCCACTTAAGTGCCAACTTACACGTCAACTTTAGTGCCATTTTAGGTAGTAACTCAAATGTCATTTAAAGTGGCAACTACAGTGGCAATTTAAGTGGCAACTTAAAGTGGCAACTTAAGTCCCAACGTAAGTGCCAACCTGAGTCTCAACGTAAGTGCCAACGTAAGTCCCAACTTAAGTACTAAATTTAAGTGCTAATTTTAAGTGCCAACTCAAGTGTTAACTTAAGTTCCGACTCGAGTGCCAACGTCAGTTCCAACACAAGCGCCAACTTTAGTCCCAACACAAGTACGATCAACGACAATTGACGGAATTACCAACAAAGCGAGCATAGAGCTGGACCGAATTGCACGATGGCAGCAGAAGTGGCGGATTCAAGCGAATCCCTTGAAATGCACAGTAACATATTTCCGTATTAAATCAGCCAACCCCCGCCCACTTTTTCTAAATTCGCGTGATCCCGATCGCGTTCCCATTCCTATTAGGAATACTTGCACCGTACTTGGTCTTACATACGACAAAAACTTCAAATTTCATCATCATATACGAGGCAAGGCAGGCGTGGCTGGCACTGCACTAACACAAATATACCGGTTCCGTAGTGCAGCATCTTCAACTAAATTTCATCTGTATAAAGCACTGATCAGACCACTGCTCACGTATTCACCGTTAAGTCTATCTCTTTCGTCCAAAAGCAACATTCTAAATTTACAGAGAGTTCAAAACAAAGCCATACGTTGGGCACTGAGCATACGGTGGGATGATTTTGTCACCAACATACACTCTCATGAACGCGCCAACATTCCACCCATCAACACTTACCTTCACCACCTACAACAAAAACAAATCACCAAACTCACCGACGTTCACACTGACTTCATCGACTTTTTCACCCGGATCACACCCCCCACACGACCTCTAGCCAACCTCTTCCACCCTGACGCAAGACCTGCACCAACCCCATTGTTCACTTAAGCACCAATAGTTTATTTATTACTAACCATTTCATTAATTACCTACTTAGTTCACACCCTGCAATTCACTCAAGACTCTAAACCACCCCTACACCCATTATCAAGATCACGGCAGCCACGTAATAACCCGCCATCCTCATATCCAGCATCCTGCCTCAGACCCTGAACCACCCCTACACCCCCCATCAAGATCACGGCTACAGCCCAATACTCCGCCCACCCCCAAGAGACAACCTACCCTGACTCCCCTTCCTCCACTCTTCCCCCCTACCTCCTCCCCTTTCCTTATCCCCCTACCCAAGCCCCCCAGGGCTACAACACCTTACCCTAACACCCGTATCCTACAATCCTACCCAAGCTCCTGGAGCCGGAAAAGATCAGATGAACCTGAGAGGCAGCCAATAAGCTAATGCTTGGCAGAGAAAGCCGTAGCTATTCACTCCTCCCGTCCTTAAGTAACAACACAGTGCACGTGCGAGACCCCCCCCCCCCTTCCCAACACCAAACAGACGCACTTTGGGTTAAGCCCCGACACTCTTTCTCTCAGTCTAACATGCACTTTACACAATGCAACCAGGAACATGAACTCTCAGTAAGGCCGGGAGTTTAAATAAAGGCCTAGTTCCTCCCGTCATGTGTCGTCGCCCTGGTTGCATAACACTCATCACATATACACAATCATTCTTTACCTTCCTTCCTTTCCCCTCCTTTTCTATACGTCATTATTATTATTATTATTATTAAGTGGTCCCTGAAGGCTGCGTCTGTCACCTGTGCCTTGCTGCCAGGCACACTTCCACTCACTTCTCGTAGGCCAAGGCTATTTTTAGGTGGCCTTGGTACAGTCATGGACAGAGAAACCTGAGAGGCAAATGTCATATTTTTTCCCTCACCTTGTCCGTCACTCTTCATTCACAACTCCTTTCCCCCACCCCCCATCCCGTTTATCCCAACCCTCCTCTTCCCTAGGCTACTCGGCTATCACCACACACACACACACACACACACACATCTGAGAAGCTCATCTTCATTCTTCATAAACGCATCTCTCTCTCTCTCTAAGGTTCTGTTGGAGTGAATAGTGTTAGTGCAAAGTATGCGTTTACTGGGAAATAAGTATTATAAAAAGAAATAAAACACTGGAACATATTGAAAGAGAACACCTGCAGTAGCCCGGTTGGCCTATGCTGGGCAACTCCTTTTAAGTTTAGGTCTGCATGCTAGAGAGAGAGAGAGAGAGAGAGAGAGAGAGAGAGGTGAGGAGTGACCACTTGTCCCCTGGGAAAGACCAGCCCCTCCCTCTGTCTGTCTGTCTGTCTGTCTGTCTCTCTCTCTCTCTCTCTCTCTCTCTCAAGGTTCTGTACGAGTGAATAATAATGTCAATGCATTTTGCATTTACTGTGATTTAAGTATTATAAAATAAATAAAACATTGGAACATATTTATAGAGAACAACTGCAGGCAGTCCTTTCAAGACATCAGCATGTGGAACTGTCATTAATTCCCTGCGGGCCAATTAACGTCCACCTTCATACGTGCCTACACCCTTCTGCCACAATTTTCGCCAAAGATTCCACAATATTTCTCCTCATCTTTACTTTACAATTTAGAGCATACCATTAGTCATGGTAGTGATTGCACGCGCACACACACACACACACCACACACACATATCTATATATTTATGAGAGAGAGAGAGACGGGGGGGGAGGGAGAGAAGAAAGGAGGGAAGTAGGGGTTTAGAGAAAGAAATAGAGAGAGAGAGAGAGAGAGAGAGAGAGAGAGAGGGGGTAGATGGGGAAGGGAGGAGGGAGACAAGAAAGGAGGGAAGCAGGGGTTTAGAGGGAAGAGAGAGAGAGAGATGAGGAGTGACAACTTGACCCCTCGGAATAACCAGCCTTACCAGGTCATATGGTTAGGACGGTGAGGGAAGGAAGGGGATGGGGGGTACGGTTCATATGGACGAAGATTTAGTGGAAAAATTGAAAAGGAAAAAGAAACTATCAGCTCAGCCCCCGAGTGTCCAGCTTTCAATGTCCATGACTGTACAGCCCACCATTTACCCTCCCCTCTCACTGTGTGTGTGTGTGTGTGTGTGTGTGTGTGTATGTGTGTGTGTGTGTGTGTGTGTGTGTGTGTGTGTGTGTGTGTGTGTGTGTGTGTGTGTATGTGTGTGTGTGTGTGTGTGTGTGTATGCATTTATTATTATTATTATTATTATTATATTTCGACTTTATTTCCACACCACCTACTGTCTTTGCCAGAATTCACATGTTTCTTCATTGCGCTCAAAAATCTGTAACGCCCATATGCAACATCACTGCGCTCCATTAGAAACTTTCTTCCATCTACCTTAGCATATTTAAACCCGATTTTCTTCAGAACCTTTCTTAATGTTTCTCTGCTGCCGGGGTAGGAAAGGTTCTCTTTAATTTCTTCATGTATTTTTGCCAGTGTGGGTATCTCTCTCCTCTCGTAGAAACCGAGCACGGTTCGTCGTAGAACACCTTCATTAAATTCGCCAAAGAAATCAGCAATGGGTCTTGTGCGTTGCCGTTTCTTGGGAGACATAAATTCATTACTTTCTTCATTATCTCTTGCTTCTTTGCATATTCTTTATATTGTTCTTTCGCTTACTTTTGTTGCCTCAGCTGTCCGGTAAGTAGCCTTTGATAAGCTGGTAATAAAATCCCCCTTCTCCTTCTCTCGCTGAAAATACTGGTTTACATTGTATATAACTCCTTTGGCTTGACTGTGCAGGTGTTTTGATTGAGGCTTTGGAGAGGCATCCATTGTCCTCGAGTGCGGAAGAATGAATGAAGCGCGCAGAACAGGACAGGTGGTGTGTATGCGTGTGTGTGTGTGTGTGTGTGTGTGTGTTGTGTGTGTGCGTGCGTGTGTGTGACACTAATCTGACCCAAATCCGCCTCGAAAGACCTGGCAGAACAGCATGAGCAACTCTGCCAAGTTGTACAAAGTTCTTTGTGATTACTATAACAAAAAGCGATTCTTTCATAAAAACCTTATAGCTTTTTTGTATAAGTAAAACTATACTAGGCTGTACCAAAGCCATCCACAAATATTTTTAAATGAGCTTGCCTGTATGGGAGGTCAGTTGGAAGTATGGCAGAAGCGCACAGCTGACAGGCACACTGTAGGGGCCGCTTTAAGCGTGTAGGATTTCCAATGTACGGGATGCTTGTATATCATCATCATCATCATTCTTCTCCCACTATTATACGCCAGGATCCAGGAAGGGGTGATAAATTCACGAGAAACTTTTTATTTTCTAATTTTCTTCTTGTTTTCGTTTCTTCTCGGTAGAAAGTTAAATTTTTGGTGGTGAGTCGCCCAAAACATTTGCTGTTCACTGTTCATGGGACTAGGTTTAAATGCGCGCCAATGTCTTCCCATTCTACATGAGATATACGTACTGTATAGAGGTTCTTTATTTTTCTAACGTATGCTTAAACAGTACAGTATATTTATCCTTTTGCTGCATGTACTGTGTTAGTACCAGTGATGTTCGTGTTCTGTTCATTCTTGAATGCCTTGTTACTGTAGAACAAAGTCGTACGAACAGTTAAAGACTAAAATGAACGAAATAGCACTCAAAATATCGTCTGAAATAAAATAGAACATGAGTATCAATATTTACGAGAAGGCGCGCTGATGGAGAGCGCCTGGTCTTTTTTACGCTGTGTACGGTGTTAGTAATCGTGATGTTGGCTGTTTGCTCGTTATTTTATACTCATTTTATTGCAGGACAAACACTTACGAAGAACAAGAGACTAAAATGAATAAAATAGCACAACAAAATAACGTCGAAAATACAGTATACACATTTACACCAGCTGCCTAAGTATTTTCACATGTTATTGTTCATTGTGTTATTGTATTGGTAATGCTGTATTCCGTTCAACCTTAAATGCATGTAGCCTTATAGAAAATCACACTGAGAACAATATGATACGTAAATGAATAATGTAGCACGAAAAATAAGGCCAGAAATAAGAAATGTATAAACAAATGTGAAAAATTACGCGATGCCTGGCAACCCCGACGTGTAGATTGGCGTAGAGGAACGATGAAAGAAGAGAGAGAGAGTTGAAAATAGAGAATGCTTACTAGGTTAATGGAGGAGGAGGAGAGGAGAGAGATAAGCAAGGAGAAGGTTGGAGCTGACTGAGACAAGAAAAAAAGACGATAAAGAGATTTAAAAAACAGAACGAAATGATGTAAAAAATTTAGGTTCTGCAATTCCTCTCATGCCTTCGTCACTGTGCCGTTGTTTATCGTTCAGTGTCTATATTTGTTTCACCCCCCCCTCTCTCTCTCTCTCTCTCCTGTAATCCTTCCCCCCCCATAACCCTCTCTCCCCTTCCTTCCTCTCTCTCTAATCGCTTCCCCACTTTACACCTCAATCAATTTTCTCACCACCCTTCTCTTTGCTTCGTTTCTCCTCTCTTTCTCTTCTCTCCTCCCACTTTCGTGTCTCTTCTTTCCTCTCCTCTCTCCTTTCCTCTCCTCTCTCCTTTCCCTCCTTTTTTCCCTTTATCTTTTCTTTCACGTTTTTCTCTTTTCTTTCTCACTTCTCTTTCTCTCCCTTCTTTCCCTTTTCCCCGTGTATTTCTTTCCCTCTTCTTCTCTTTTCGACATCTCCTTACACTTCCTCTTTCTTATGTCGTCTGTGTTCTTTCCTGTATCCTACCTCCTTTCCCCCTTTCATCTCCCCAAGGGTTTTTATCAATTGTACCGTACGAAAAATAAAGATAGGATAGGACCACTCAGAACAGAATCAGGTGACATTACCAGTGAAGATAAAGAAATGTGCTCCATCCTAAATAATTATTTCATATCAGTATTCACCAAGGAAAATCTAGACCTGGGGGCGGATTCTGAAAGCTCAAAAATCCTCGCAAATCCACCATCTTTGGGCGTAAGAGCAACTTTTCACTTAAGTGCATATTCTGGAGCCCTAGAAAACGAGCGCAAACCCTATGCGGCGGTGTCAATTCTCCTCGTAGAGTTGCGCCATGTGAGGGGCAGCCCTAAGTACATCGTAAGCCTTATAACTCTCCTATTTTTACAAATGTTGTAGCTCAAACATCCCTCAAATCCTGAGAATTAAATCATGCATCAATTAATCCTTAAATGCATACAACTGTTGCGATTTTTCAAAAAAATAATAAGTACAAGTGGCAACAGACCGTCGTAAACGATGCCAGAATACCATAACGGAACAAGTACTACTTCGACATATGTGGTAAAACTAGCACTGTCGGCCAATATTGCCTTTACTACAAACAAATTATAGCCTATTGATATAATGTTCACAAAAATTCGATTAAACAAGCCAGTGTTAAGAAGAAACTCATCTAAAGTATGGTGATAGCCTACATGACACAATGTCGAAAAAATTATGAATCAGCGCACTTATTTCTTCCTCAGAGAAGTTCACTGCCCTTCTGTACATAATATTTTGGTGGTCTTCCACTGCTTCAATACTGTCTTGGAAATTATGACTGGCGGTGTGGAAACATCGTCTGCTACCACTATGACGTCATACTCCGGTGTACTGTGATTGGTTACTCAGAGTTAAATAGAGAAACCTTCCGCTCCTTGATTGACCAACACTTGCCCTGGCGCAACCTGGTGTTGGTCTTAAGATTGTCGTACAACACTCTCCAGAATACCACTTATCAAAACCTCGTATGCACATCGCAAAAGTTCTCGCAGATTTTCTCGTAATCCAGACACCTCTCAGAATCCGCTACCAGCATCATTTCCAAGGCACGTCACTGAGATCAGCACCATATTTTAGCACTTGGGTAATAATCTGGTAGGTGGTGGCGACCATCATCCACTCACTTGATGTAGTGATACCTACCTCTTCCTTAGCCTTTATCATTCTTTTTCTGTCTGTTCTCCTCTCTTCCTATTTCTCCCATCTTTCCTGTCACTTCTTATTGCTTTTCTTTCCTTCACAGGTGGCTTTACATTGAGTGACAAGCCAAATGGTTTCCTGTAAGCCAAGAAACCATTTACAACGCTGGGTGGTTACCATATAATCAACCCATACGTGCTCCCTACATGTCAACAAGTGGGTTGGTGGAGGCTTAGTGCCCCTCCTGTAAAATAGGTAACCCAAAGTCAAGTGGCCACCCCTTACGGGATTATGGCGTCTGGCAATTGATAGATAGATAGATATTTCTATTATTTGACATTTGTTTTGCTGTGCGTATCTCGTCTATTCCTTGCCCACTGTAGGCCTACAGAGTTAAGTGATTAATTTATAGATTTGATTATACAATAGTATATAAATAATGATTTGGATTAGGTATTTACTGTAGGGCCGGCTGCAGCATTGCTACTTGACCCGTTAAGTGGTTGAGTTTTATCATAGTCTGATTTAAACACAATTTTTCACAGAAAATTCTAGTACAATCCAAGTTGGTAATCCTTAATTTTATTTAATCCCATTGCCATATGAATGTAAATCAAATGTTAGGTCAATTACCTCACGCGCACACACACACACACACACACACACACACACACACACACACACACACACACTTAATATATAATTTCCACTAACAGCAAAAAACATAAATATAATAAGTGAGTATTGAAACTGGACGAGGAATTGCTTGCAAAAATAATTTATATTATTGATTAATTTTCACAGAAACGTAATGGCAGACGTACAGTACGAAATTAGGTACGAAAGTTCGGAACGAAATTTCATTTTATCGCACCAGTACGATGTGGTTGAGAAGATTAGGAGAAATACACTGAGGTGGTTTGGACATGTGGAGAGAATGGAGAATGAAAGACTGACTAAGAGGGTGTATGTAGGTGAGGTGGAGGGAGGGAGAGGGAGGGGTAGACCCAGGATGAGGTGGAGGGATGGAGTTGAGAGGTATATGAGGGAGGGGGGGGTGAGTTGGGGGGAGGGGAGTCAAATGGTGGGTGACAGAGTGACTTGGAGGCGCTTTGTCTGCGGCCACCCTTTGCGGGATTAGGGCGTCGGGCTATAGATAGATAGATAGATAGACGGTACGGTTCTTTATGTATGCAACGAAACTACGGTGCGGTGTTTTTAAACTATCGGAATTATGATATTTTTGCCGTACCGTACCGTACTGCCACCCTTGGCGACCATGAACACACGCATTTCTATAACACCCCCCCATACATCCGTATGCCACCCTTCAACCACCCTCTACACACACACACACACACGCAGGTGCCCATGAACACGCATTTCTACAACACCCCCCCCCCACATCCGTATGCCACCCTTCATCCCCCCTACACACACACGTACACACACACACACACACACACACACACACGTAGGCGCCCATGAACACGCATTTCTATAACACCCCCCCATACATCCGTATGCCACCCTTCAACCACCCTCTACACACACACACACACACACACACACACACACACACACACACACACACGTAGGCGCCCATGAACACACGCATTTGTATTTGTATAACACCCCCCCCACATCCGTATGCCACCCTTCATCCCCCCCACACACACACGTACACACACACACACACACACACACGTACACACACACACACACACACACACACGTACACACACACACACACACACACACACACACACACACACACACACACAAGACTATATTGAAATGGGGAGAGTCGGACGGGAAAGGGAGTGGGGAAAGTGAGAGGGGAGTGGGGGGAGTAGGCAGAGTGGACGTGGGAAAGGATTGCAGAAAATGAGAGAGGGGTTGAGGAGTGTGAGAGGGGAATGGGGAGAGTGGGGAGAATGAGAGGGGAGTGGGGAGAGTGGGAGTGGAAGGGGAGTGGGAAGAGACTGCGGAAAATGAGAGAGGAATGGGGAGAGTAGGTCAGTGGGTAGAAAGTAGGTTCAGACGGAGGGTACCACAGCTATAGTGACGTTTGTTGACTTTCCTTGGAGCAGCAGAGAGAGAGAGAGAGAGAGAGAATGTGTGTGTGTGTGTGTGTGTGTGTGTGTGTGTGTGTGTGTAAGTTTGTGTAATTATGTTCCTGTGGGTGTATGTGTCTCACCACAATGCACCGCTAGACACCCACTCCACCCCACCACCAAACACCTTCTTCATTTCTTGCCACAGAAAACTTTAATATTCATGGATCATTTTCAAAAATCAAGTTCGAGTTTGTTTTACCGTATTGTGATTAAAAAAAAAAAAAAAACTGCAATATTGGGATCAGATATGAGTACAGAGATGTTTTATATAAAGTGCGAGACTCAGTGGGCAATACGTATGGTGTTAGCTTGGCTGGTGCAGGGCATCTGTGTTACCATGGCAACCTGCCCACCTCACAACACACACACACACACACACACACACACACACACACACACACACACACACACCTCTACCAGCAAGGCCCATCATAGAATACTTGTGTTTGTGTATGTGTGTGTGTGTGTGTGGCCATACGAATGTGATTGTGTGTGGTTATGTGTGTGTGTGTGTGGTTAGGTATGTGGATGTGTTGTGTGTACGGTGGGGTAAGGGGTGTACGGTTTGATGTGGTTGCAGTGTGTGTGTGTGTGTGTGTGTGTGTGTGTGTGTGTGTGTGTGGTTATACGAGTATGTCGTTGTGTGTGGTTATGTATGTGTGTGTGTGTGTGTGTGTGTGTGTGTGTGTGTGTGTGTGTGTGTGGTTATACGAGTATGTGGTTGTGTGTGGTTATGTATGTGTGTGTGTGTGGGGGGTGTTGTTGGGTATGTGGATGTGTTGTGTTCACGGTGGAGTAAGGCATGAACGGTTTGATGTAGTTGCATGTGTGTGTGTGTGTGTGTGTGTGTGTGTGTGTGTGTGTGTGTGTTAGTTCACTACACGTCAAACGACTTTGGTTATACATAAGAAGACGTGCTATTAAAGTTTGGGCACAACTATAATGCAATGTTCTGTGAAGTCAACTACACTCATAATAAGGCGACGCTTCGTCTCCTCTGTCTGTCTCCTTACCCTGCGTCTGTCTGTCTTCTGTCTGTCTCTGTCTTCCTGTCCCTCTATTGCAAACCACAAACTTCTCAACTCTCCACAACGTCCTAGATTATCATTGTATCACGCAGTATATTATTTTTTCATTGTAAAGTGGCCCAAATTTTCGTCCTTTTGCAGCTTACTTCACATGGGTCATTGGCAGAAACGGACAACGCTACGGCTCCCTTTCCATACCACTTTTTTGTGACTTACATTTTCTAGCATTGATCTATTGCTACAACTCAGCATTCAGGTTGGAGGGATGGAAAATTTGGGCCAAGTTAGAGTAAAACGAGTACAGAATTAGCAGAAGCCAAATAGCATACCTTTGGAGGGTGCAGCGGGAACAAGGCAAGATCGCAGTAAGGAGGACAATGGAGGGAAATCCAGCAAATCCAAGCAACAGCCTATGAAGTGACGCCAACAACACTTGTGTCTCACACTCGGTTCAAACGCCCGTCCACTTTATCACTAAACACCTGTGGTTCTGAAGTATGACAAGAGAAAATCAAATAATCGTGTTGACGTGATGTACTGATCCACTCTCTCCACGGAGTCTATCTCTGAGCTACTGTTTATTACTTGTTGATTACAATGCTTCGAGAATGATGAGTCTCTGTCTCGGACACGACGGCTGACTGAACCTTTATCCTTGTCTTTTACCCCTGACCTTTTACTGAATGCTGCAAATGTCGAATTACTTCATCCTAACCTAATTCAGGTTCTAATGAAGGGGATGATCTGGTTACATGACTTCCCCGCGCACCTTTTGTGACGCCACAGACTAAGTTGGGGTGGTCTTTCAGTTCAGAGAAAAGCAGTAAAATGGATGGGTAACTGCGAAAAACTGATCACTGTCCGCTGACTCTTCCTGCTGTGCTTTCCAGCGACAACGTTTCTCTGATTGTAAGGACTTGTACGGAATAGTTTATTCAAAATCTAAATTAAAAAATAGGATAATCTGCTGACTTTTTCCGATAATCTTGCTAACAGACAGGCAGGCAAACAAAGGCAAACAGATAGGCCGGCAGGCAGGCAGACAGGGAGACAGACTGGTAGACAGATATATAAGCCATGCCAAACACAGCTTCATCGGGCTTTCTCTGTTGGGTGTAATAACACCCCCTAGTAGCAGAAAAAACGATAATTTTCTTGTCGCTTTTTTCATTACACATTTTGCTTTCAGCCATACTCGTACCAGATCACGTCAGTTAACAATGATATACGTATTCGGGGATTAATAAAGCTTTAGTTTCATTTTGAATATGAGAGAAAAAGGCAGTGAAAACATTAATAGAATTCCCTAACAGTCTGATACCAAAGCCTTCTCCCGTTCGACTCTGCCTGGGTTTTTTCCTTTAATCCTTTTTTTCCCCGAATGGAGCGTTGTGGTAGACTCCTGTATTCCATAAACTAACATTTTATTCATTCTACGTACAGTGTTCTTAAACGTGAACTGATTTTGTCCTATTGTGCTAGAATATTGCACGGTGAATCCACCGTGGTGCACAAGAAAGGATCTAGCTTGTGCATTTCTTGTGCACCACGGTGGATTCGCTGCCCTCGTGTTCACAACATCAGGTGGGATGGGTCCAGAGGCGAGCAGGTTCTCTCGAGACTGGCAGAGATTCTTTCTAAGAAGCGTCAACGTAAAGAGTTCTGTTATGGCCTGGATGAGGTGTCAACTGTCCTACTCCCTGGTGAGGTGTGCACTGTTATGCCTCAGGGGCACCAAATCATCAGCCCTCAGGCCTGTCTCTCTGGCAGGTATGGATTACGAAGCTACTGTGACCAGCAACTCCAATAGATTAAAGTTTTTGTTGACACTGTAATACAAAAAAATCAGTAGTAATAAAGTCTTTTGTGGTTGGTGGGGCACTCCCCATCCACTCACTCGATGTAGTGCTGCTCTCTGGTGCATGCCCTTTCCTGCCTTCCTTCCTTCTTTCCATCCTTCCTCATGTCTTTTTCGCCTTCATTCTTTCCTCTTCCTTCTGTCTACGGGTGACTATATACTGAGTGACAAGCCACATGGTTTCCTGTACACCAGGAAACCTTTAACTACGCTGGGTGGTAATCATATAACCAATTTATGGAGCCTGATGGTTTAGTGGGCAATTAAGGCGCTCCAATCGGATTGAGCCTGTGCAAGTTAATATCCAAGGGATGGTTAGGGTTTAATGCTCACGTAATGTCACTCAGGGATGAGTGAGGCTGGTCATTCTCATCATAAATGTGAGGACCAATTTGCCTAGCTCCAGGCTCCTATGCTCCTCATGGGGCAACACAGGATTAGATGATGAATGAATGAATGAATGATGATAAAGTGTTGGCATATGGTTCGTAAGGACAGTGGCTGGTGTGTTTGGGGCCAACAGATTGTATTATGGTTAGTGATAACCTTCACATTACAACTCCAATGGTGAACTGTATTATGAGGCTGGCTGCTGAGCTGCACGGTATAATTCCCAAATAGATGGAGCTGATTTGCTTGTTGTATTATTTCTAAAAGTGGTAGCTGTAGTAGTAACAGTGGTAGATTTTTTTTTTTTTTTTAACCAGAAGATGCACTCAGCAGGTTGGTGATGTTTGGCTGAATGCAACACATCCAAAGAACATCATTGTATTTCAAATAATTACCAGTAATTCTCAGAAATACCATGTTATTTGGACATGTTGCATTCAGTCATCACCAACCTATCAAGTGCATCTTTGCCTCGATAAAAAAAAAAAAAAAAAAAAAAAAAAAAAAATAAGTATAGTAGTAGTTGTAGCAGCGGTTGTAGTAGTTGTAGTAGCAGTTGTAGTAGTAGCAGTAGCAACAGCAGCAGCAGCCGTAGCATCATCATCATCATTAGTAGTAGTAGTCCATCCAGTACCGTAATATATAAACCACCCTACATAAACACCCCCCAAGAAATCCATAGCCAATTTAGGTGAAAGAAACACATCTTTAAGTTGTGTATATTTATTTCAGCATTTATAACAATTTCTTCTAAACTATTTGGCCTAACAATAGATTATTTGACCCAGTGAAAATACCTTATATTTCAGTAGTAATTGCCATGGAAATTACTCTTGCCCAGTCCCCTCGGGTGAAAAGAAAGATAGAAATAACTCGTCTTTATACGTTTAAATCCAATAACTTCCCTTCCTCTTGTCTAGTTCCCTTAGATGAAAACAAAGGGTATTTAAGCCATTTATTTGTATTCAAGCATATATAATTTGAAAGGAGCATGTGGAGTTACGTGGAGAGACAGACTGACAAATAAGAATGTGAAGGAGCGTTGTGGTGAGGATGTGGATGTGACAGGAAGCGTTAGGAGAAACACACTGAGATGGTTTGGCCATGTGGAGAGGATGGAGAGTGTAAGACTAACGAGGAGAGTGTATGTGAGTGAGGAGCATGTGGAGTTACGTGGAGAGACAGACTGACAAATGAGGAAGTGAAGGAGCGTTGTGGTGTGAATGTGGATTTGATAGGAAGCGTTAGGAGAAACACACTGAGGTAGTTTGGCCAGGTGGAGAGGATGGAGAGTGAGAGACTGACGAGGAGAGTGTATGTGAGTGAGGTGGAGGGGGGGAGAGGGAGGGGGAGACCGAGGAAGAGATGGAGGGATGGAGGAGAGAGGTATATGAGAGGGAGGGTGTAAGTTGGGGGAGGGTAGCGACATGGCAGGGGACAGGGCAACATGGAGACGATTTGTTTGTGGTCACTCCTTACCCGATGAAGGCGTCCATAGATAGATATATAGAAAGGATTAATATTAAAGATAAATATTAATCAGCATAATAAAAACAAGCATTTTATTTCGAACTAGAGTTCAATTTTATTCGCCCCTGTGTTCTCATGTGCGGGAAGGCTCCCCACATACAGCTCTACTCAGTAGGGTAGAGTCAAAGGCTTTTCGTCTCATAAACTCTCCACCTCTTACTGGCTCCCTTCAACCTCTGTCTCTTCGCCGCACTGTTGCATCTTTATCTCTCTTCTATCGCTACTTCAATGGTCACTGCTCCTCTGACCTGTCTGCTTGCATCCCTCCACCTCTACGACGGGTGCGTAGCACCCGTCTAGCAACAAACTCTCATCCCTTTTCTGTCCAGCTCTCTAATCCAAGAGTTAACCGTTACTTCCAGTCCTTCATTTATGCAACAGGTCAACTCTGGAACTGTCTCCCTCTGTCTGTATTCCCTACTCCCTATGATCTCCGGTGTTTCAGACGCAGTGTGTCCAGGCATCTCGAAATAAACGGATCGTGAATTTGGCTCTCTTTTGTATTGTTTTTGTTTTTTTCTTGGAAGGAACGGTTTGCGGCCTCCTGGCCTTTGATTCCTTCTTTCTTGCATTAAAAAAAAACAAAACAAGGAGCTTCGAATCCCGTCAGTCACCCTCTAACCGTGAGAGGGGGAGGCCGCTCGAGCTGTGTGTCTATTCTCAGTGTTGATAGTGTTTCAACAGCTTGCCCATCTATCCGAGATAAACAAAGGTAAGGCAGGATATTGTTCATCAGTTCTTTGATACTGCCTGTTCTTTCAGTTGAGCCAAATCATCTTTATTAGTGTGTGTGTGTGTGTGTGTGTGTGTGTGTGTGTGTGTGTTGTGTGCGGTCAGTGTGTTACCATGGCAACCTCCCCACACCACCACAGTTACATACACACAGTTCCCTACCACCACCTTCCGTTAGAGAGTATTGTGTGTGTGTGTGTGTGTGTGTGTGTGTGTGTTAGCTCACTATTCGTCAAAGGACCTTGGTTATACATAAGAAGACATGCTATTAAAGCTGCGGCACAAATATAATGTGCTATGAAGTCAACTTCACTCAAAAGAGCGCCACGCTTCTTCTGCTGACTTTTCCTTATAATCTTGCTAACAGACAGGCAGGCAGACAAAGGCAGACAGGCAGGCAGTCAGGGAGGCAGAAAAGGCAGACAGGTAGGCGGTCAGGCAGGCAGACAGACTGATAGACTGATATATAAACCAGGCCAAACACACAGCTTCATCGGGCTTTCTCGGTTGACTGTAATAACATCCACTAGTAGCAGAAGCAACGATTTTTTTTTTCTGGCCGCTATTCTGATTACATATTTTGTTATCAGCCATACTCGTAGCAGATCACGTTTGTGCGTATCTGAGGATTAATAAAGCTTTAGTTTCACTCTGTATATGAGAAAAAAAGGCAGAGAAAATATCAACAGTACCCCCAACAGTCCAATACCACAGCCTTCTCCCATTCGCCTCTGTCTACGTAGACTTTTATCACAAACACTATAGACACGCCTTCACGTGGTGGCACTGATGAGACAGACAGACAGACAGACAGACAGATAGACAGACAGACAGAGACAAAGAGAGAGAGAGAGAGAGAGAGAGAGAGAGAGAAAGAGAGGGACTGACAGACAGACACAGAGAGACAGAGAGACAGGAAGACAGACAGAATGAAACAGAGAGACAGACAGACAGAAAGACAGACAGAAAGAGACAGACAGGCAGACAGACAGATAGACAGAAACAGACAGACAGACAGACAGATGGACAGAAAGAACAGAGAGACAGACAGACAGACAAACAGAGTGGCTGGGGACGAGAGGCCAGAAGAGACGGGCTGGGGACGCGCCTGACCTATCATATTCTCTCGTCTGGCGCGTCCCCAGCCAAGGCCTTCTAAATTTAGAAGGCCTCGTCGGTGGGGGGGACGGTAGTGTTGGGTCAGCTATGGTCGGGAGAGGTCACGCTGTGTGTTCAATAACAATAAGGACGGAAAAACATTGTATTATATATTGATATTTACTTTATTTGTATGTTTTATTAAGGTAATAATGCCTTACATGTGTTGTGTTCCCAGATGTAAGGGAAATTATAAAAATGAAACAAAAGTAAGTGTATTTGCCTTCCCGCAAGATAAAGAACTTGCCTCCACGTGGCTACGTGCCATTAAGCGCGACCAGTTCACTCCAAATCGGAACAGCAGGGTAAGTACAACATTATTTTCTGTTCATTATTATCAGAAAAGTGTAGAGAGTACAGTGAGAAGCTTTAAGTCATCGTAGTTGTATTGAATATAAGAAAAATGAGGCCTTAGCCATGCTAGGGTGTAGGACCAAAGCCATTACACAGACGTGGCTGGAGCTGGATAAGAGAGGAATATATAACCCTTCATTTTTCCTACATATCTCCACAGCTTTCCTCTATAAAGAAACTGAATCGAATTCAAACGAAATCTGCATTACCTTGTTCACCCCGTATATAAGAGGCCCATTATAATACCTCCAGTATACCATCAATATAACACCCCAATACACAGTAACAGTCTAAGTGTAACACCCCAATATACTACCAATATTACAGCCCCAATATACCACCAATGTAATACCCCAATATACCACCAATATAACACCCCAATGTAATACCAGCAATATAGCACCCCAATATACCACCAATATAACATCCCCAATATACCACCAATATCATATCGCAGTATACCACCAATATAACATCACAATATACCACCAATATAACACCCCAATGTAATACCAGCAATATAGCACCCCAATATACCACCAATATAACAGCCCCAATATACCACCAATATAACAGCCCCAATATAATATCGCAGTATACCACCAATATAACAGCCCCACTATACCACCAATATAACAGCCCCAATACGTATATGATATATGATATATATATATATATATATATATATATATATATATATATATATATATATATATATATATATATATATGCCAGATTTCAGATGTCACTACATACGTTTCTTTTGTAGTAACTCTTCTTTTACCATTGTAAATTTTTCACGTGAATAAAATTATTGAGTACCAATAAGTCTATTAATATATAATATCATTTAAACAACACACACACACACACACACACACACACACACACACACACACACACACACACACACACAACAAAGAGTTAGTGAGGCAGAACCTTGACCGCGTCCTGACCACGCACCTTGCCCCTGACCTACGCGGCTGACGTCACAAGAGGATCGGAGAGGCCTTCTAATTTTAGAAGGCCTTGACCTCCCACGTCTCCCTTTGTCTCTCACACTTTTGTTTATATCGATTTAACCATCTACCTGTCTACTAGATTACTTGCCTTTCTGTCTACTACTTACCTACCTTCCTTCATGCATATACATAGTGATTCTTTACCTACCAGCCTACTTACCTACTGGCCAACCTAACTACCTACTTTTCACAGGCCCATCAACCAGCAGTATTTTCCCCTGCCTACCTTCTTACAAAATTCCCACGTAAAGACTCCCACCCTTCTTTCTTCCTCCTGCACTTTTCCTCTCCTCCTTTCCTTCCTGCCCTCCATCCCTCCTCTTGTACTTCGCCTCTCTCTCCACCAGTAGTCACTCCACGTAATGACAATCCATCTCATCTGCATATTTTTATTTTCTCACCCCTGTTTTTATTTTGCCATGTCAACTAATTTCCTCTATCTCTGTATCACCTGTCTTTGTCCCCCTCCTCTCCCCCTCTCCCTTCCCCTATACTCATCTCCCTCTCTCCACCTCTCTTCCCTCTTCTTCATTCTCTCTCAACTTTTCTAACTTCCTCTCTTCCCTATTCCTTCTCTCCCTCCTATCGCTCCCTCAGCTTCCTCCTCCCTTTCCCTTCTCGACCCCTTCCCCCACACCCCTTTCCCTTTTTTGCTCCCCCACAGCCTCCCCTCTCTCTTTCCTCTCTCATCCTCATCCTGCTTCTCCTTCCTTCCTCGTCATTCCCCCACCTCACATTCTTTTTAATCCCTCAGTCTTCCTCGTCTCCTTGCCCTATCCTCCCCCTACCCTTACACCCCCTCGCATCACCATCACAACCTCCCACACCCCTCTCCCCTCCCCACACTCCGTTCTCTCTCCCTCTCCCTATTATGTCCTCCACCCTCCCCCCCCCAGCCCGAGCACTTAGGTTATTGAAATCTGGTCGGCATTTTTGTGTTGGTGGTGCCATACATTTCAGGAAGGATGCCACTCCCACGGTATGCAATCTGCTTACTTGATACACACTCACCATCAAGACGTATACCCCCCCCCTCTCTCTCTCTAAAATCCCCAAAATAACTCCTCTCTCAATCCCCTAATGACCAATCTCTCAATCTCCTTTCGGCCGAATTTCAACTCACCCGTCCAGATTTCAGCACTTCCTTTATCTCTCAGTCTCTTTCTCTCCTCCTCAGCCCCTCTTTCAACCTCCTTAATCTTGTAACCTCTTTTTCATTTTTTTTTAAATAACCCTTCACTCCATCCCCTAATAACGCTTTCTAACCCCCATAACTACTCTCGCAGTCCCAGCCTTTTTCTCATTCGTTTTCTCTCTCAACAAATTTTTCTCACCATTAACACACAAATCCCCTGCCCGTTGCTTCACCTACTTTTCCGCCAACAACCCCGCTCTCACAACCCTTCAACTCCCAGTAACCCCTCTCTCAACCCCTAACAACTCCTGTCTCAACCTCTTAACCTCTATCTCAGCCCCTTGATTTCTTTTCGCAAACTCCTTATCGCCAAATTCGCGGCCACCCGTCCAGAATTCAGGATCTCCTTTATCCGCACATTTCCTGGGCAGGGCGAGGGGCCTTTTTCCGTGTGGCTGTCTTGGCCTCTCTTGGCGGCTGCTGCTGCGTCCACAAAAACCCGGCCCCGTACCTGAATTAATTTATCTCACGTTCGGGGATCATTCTTTACCCTCCCGGTTCTTTTGTTGGCGAGTTGAGTAAATCTTTCTGTAGATAATAAGAATAATACGAAGTACATGCAAGAGTACTGGAGTATGCTGAGGTGTTTACGTCAACTCCTTCTATAGCAGAATAAAACCGTCTGCAGGTAGCCAGAATAATAAACAGGTAAAATAAGAGACTACAGTAATGGGATAAACAGTGTTCGATCCTATAATATACAGGTATAATAAGAGACTACCGTAATGCAATAAACAGTGTTCGATCCTGTCAGTACCAGCAGTCCTTCCTAAGCTGAATAAAACCGTTTGTAGTTAACATGGATAACCTCAAGAAGAATTCCATTCCCGTCCCCGAATTAATTTATCTGACGTTCAGGGGTCATTCTTTACTTTGTCGTTTTCCTGCCACGGCTGAGTAAAAATCGTCTGCAAATACCATGAATTAATTTATCTCACGTTCAGGGGGCATTCTTTACCTCGTTCCTTTACTGCCACGGCTGAGTAAAACTCGTCTGCAAATACCAAGAGTAACGTGTAAGATTCGTCCCTCACATCTGAATTAATCGCTTCAGCATGATGGTGTTGGCATGTTAGTGTTGGCTTGCTTCTTTTATTCTTTCTACCACCAGGCGATCTGATTCATCTCTCTTCTTGTTTGTACTGTATAATTTCACACTTTTTCGCCCTCCAACACTACTCCCCCTTCTCTCTCTCTCTCTCTCTCTCTCTCTCAATCTTCCTCAGCTTCCTATCCCTTTGTCTTCCTCTCCCCTTCCCCCACCCCCCTTCCCTGCTCTTCACCTGGTACAGTCATGGAGCTAATAGTTTCTTTTTCCTTTTCGATTTTTCCACTAAATCTTCGTCCATATGAACCGTACCCCCCCATCCCCTTCCTTCCCTCACCTCCTCTCAGTCCTACCCATATGACCCGGGAAGGCTGGCCATTCCCAGGGGACAAGTAGACACTTCTCACCTCTCTCTCTCTCTCAACCCCTGCTATCTATCTATCTATCTATCTATCTATCTATCTATATATATATATATATATATATATATATATATATATATATATATATATATATATATATATATATATCTGTGTGTGTGTGTGTGCAATTATTATTATGACTTTCATGACTATTGGCATGATCTGAATCGGAAAGTAAAGATGAGGAGAAATATAGTGGAGTCTTTGGCGAAAATGGTGGCAACTCTCTCTCTTCTAGGAGCTGCCTATATAGCATGGCCTAACCGGCGTACTGCAGTTATCCTCTCTTCTTATGTTCTTATGTTCTCTCTCTCTCTCTCTCTCTCTCTCTCTCTCTCTCTCTCTCTCTCTCTCAAACTAAACACTTGCTTCCATCCTTTCTTCTCCCCCTCCTTCCCCCCCCATCTACCATCTCTGTCTCTGTCTGTCTTATATATATATATATATATATATATATATATATGTGTGTGTGTGTGTGTGTGTGTGTTTGTGCAATTATTATCATAACAAATGGCATGCTCTGAATTGGAAAGTAAAGATGAGAATTGGCGAAAATGGTGGCAGAAGGGAGTAGGCAAGTATGATGGTGAACGTTAATTGGCCAGCAGGGAAATAATGACAGTTCCACATGCTGATGTCTCGAGAGGATTTCCTGCAGTTGTTTCCTCTAAATATGTTCCAGTGTTTTAATTTGTAATGCTTATATCACGGTAAAGGCATACTTTGCACTGACATTATTATTCACTGCTACAGATTATTGAGAGAGAGAGAGAGAGAGAGAGAGAGAGAGAGAGAGAGAGAGAGAGAGAGGGACAAGTGGTCACTCCTCACTTCTCTCTCTCTCTATCTCCCTCGTATGCAGATCCAAAATCAGGAGTCGCCTCTCATGGGCCAACCAGCCTACTGCAGTTGTTTTCTTTAAATATATTCCTAAGTCTTATTTTGCAATACTTATATCACAATAATAAAGGCATACTTTGCACTGACATTACTATTCACTCCTCCAGAATCTTGAAAAACAGAAAGAGAGAGAGAGAGAGAGAGAGAGAGAGAGCAGCTGCGTATACGAAGAATGAAGACGAGCTTCTCGTGTGTGTGTGTGTGTGTGTGTGTGTGTGTGTGTGATAGCAGAGTAGCCGTAGGGAAGAGGGAAGGATGGGTTGTGATAGGAAAAATGTAGGGAGTTGCTTGTGTCAAGGATGCGCACACACACACACACACACACACACACACACACGGTTCAAGGTCGGCGGATTAGCGAACTGGGGTGTATGGGGGCAGGGAAGGGGGGAGGGGGAGTGCAGCCTGGCAGGTGCTATGAAGGGAGGGTAAACGGGATGGGGGGTGGGGGGGATGGGGGAAAGGAGTCGTGAACGAAGAGTGACGGACAAGCCGGGGGAAAAGAGAAATATGACATTTGCCTCGCCTCACCTGTCCAGGTTTCTTTGTCCATGACTGTACGAGGATTTATGGTGTGCGTCTTAACGTGCGTCCTGAGGTTGACGTATGCGTCTCGCTGCCCGCCTCACACCACCACACTACACCTTTACACCACACCACGCGTCTCCCTGCCCGCCTCACAACACCACACTACACTTTACACCACACCATGCGTCTCCCTGCCCGCCTCACAACACCACACTACACTTTACACCACACCATGCGTCTCCCTGCCCGCCTCACAACACCACACTACACTTTACACCACACCATGCGTCTCCCTGCCCGCCTCACAACACCACACTACACTTTACACCACACCATGCGTCTCCCTGCCCGCCTCACACCACCACACTACACTTTACACCACACCAGTTGCCTGATATTCTACCTCAGACCCTCACATGGCCGCGTCTCCTCTAGCATTACATTCTAGCTACGTGTAATGTCAGACGATTATACGGAGATGATAGTGAGTCATAGGAGCCTCAAGTGGATGTATGCGTCTCCCTGTCCGCCTCACAACACCACACTACACTTCCCTACACTTTACACAATACCGGTTACCTGATATCATCCCTGTCTTTACCCTTAACCAACACAACACCCTGTTCACTTCAGCTAGGCGTAAAGTTGCCGTCTCTCCATCTCAAGCAGTGCCTCATTCATTTTCACCCTTTAGGCATCCTCCTCTTCGTCTTTCTCCTACGCTTCTCATTTACGCTCAGGTGATCTACGTATCATGAGTACTTTTATACCTTTCCTCCTCGTACGTACTTATTCCACCTTTCTCTGCTCTTACTCACTTATTTTCCCCCGCTCCTCCTCATCCTACTCATACCTTTCCACTCTTCAGTATTTCCTCCCACCTCCTCTTCCTGAACCTCTTTTGGATTTTCTCCCCCTCCCATCATCATCATAATCATCATCATTATCATCATCATCATCATTTCCTTTCATCATTAGCTAACTAATTCCCTCCTCTTCCTCCTTCTTCATCCCCTCCTCCTCCTTCTCCTTCTTCTTCTACTTCTCTTCCTCCTCCTCCTCCTCCTCCTCCTCCTCCTCTACAGTGTCATACGCCTCCCACCTACGGGGAGGAACACTAATCCTACGCCAACCCACCTGTTAACACATAGGGAACACGTAAAGGCTGGTTATATGGTTACCACCCAGCGCTGTAAATTGTTTCCTGGCTTACAGGAAACCATTAGGCTGACACTCAATGTAAAGTCGCCTAAAATGGAATGAGTAATGAAAAGTGAGAGGAAAGATCAAGTGAGCGAATGACGGTCGCCACCACCTACCACCAAACCTAATCCAACCTATGACAGCAATCTCTCAATTTTAAAAGCAAGTGTTGGGGACGCAAGATATGGCCAGCTACTGGTAGACGTCAGTGGAATAATTATTCATTCTAAATCCTCAGCGTTCATTGTCTTTATAAAAATGCCCAGTAGCTATGGCACGGTACTCCAGGAAAAATAACAAATAACCTGTGAAAGACTCATTTCGATGGAAAATATGAAAAGGCCGCGCGTGTTTGGTAATGAATTAATGAAAAACCACAGCAATACCAACCCTGATTCCACTATGGCTTAATTTTAGTGTGTACTAAAAAAAAAAAAAAAACAGCAGTACCAACCTTGATTCCACTGTGGCATGTTAATGTGTACTGCCGAGAGTCCTAGCCACAAGAATGTGTATCACTTAAACACATTAATGTCTTGTTAAATTGGTGTTAACCATAACCGCATTATTTTCAAACCTAGTTTCACCGAGTGCGAACCGTAATGGAAAATAACACACGGGATAGAAATTAGAAGTTCTTTATCTTAAACAGTGTTCGGATCTGCACACTGATCGTTCACCTCTGCAGCTCGCCTTCCTCTTAGTCCTTCATTTCCATCATATTGTCCTGAGGCTGTTTCTATCATTCACATCCCCGATAACTAAGGGTGTATCTTTTGTACTATGAATAGTGAAACAAGACGAAGACATCCCCAACCTCTCTCCCCTGCCACAGCCCCCACCTTCCCCCCAGCCCCTGCCCCTCCTCCTGTCTATTCTTTCAAAGGCGGAATGAACAAGTGCGGTTGCTTAGTGTGATCAAATATTGTATTCCAGTAATTCTTATCATCTTTTCTTAACAGACTCATCGTGTTATAATTAAATATAGCTAAAAACTACACATAACTGAGCCGTAAAAAGTGGCTTATTGACTGTTATTAGTCTTGCTGTAAATCTGATCGGTAGCAACTTCAGTTGAGCTTGTGCATCGCGCATGTCTGTAGCATCAAGTGTACCAATGCTTCCGATGCACTCAGTGATTGAGAGGTGATATTTAATTTTATTTTCTAATATTAGTTGTCTAGGCTTGTGAAACTCTCAGAACCACTTTGTATTAATCCCGAAATGCAGATAGATTAGTCAGTAGCCTGTGTGGTTGTGTTTGATGCTTGTGGATTACGTAGCACGTTGGATTGTGGCAGGTGAGGTAACTGACTTGTGACACGAGACGGTTGGCACACCTGCGTTGCCCACCACGTGCCAGCTGCCCTGCCCTGCTCCTAAACTCGTGTTCCCGTCTCTTCCCGCAGGTGGCGTCGCAGTAGAAAGTATTCTTTAATTTGTGTGTGATATGCGTCTTGTCGTGAACTTCGAGAACAAGAGTGACTGTGGACCTGATGGCCTCGCTCTGGTGTGAAGAGACGGGGCCTGACTGAGGTCCTGAAGACTCTAAGGTGAACTGCCCGGCCGCCACCCCGACACCACCGGCAAGGTCAGCCATTTTGATCGTCCTACATTTTGTAAGCGCAGGCTTCTTGATAATTACCTCTTACTCTAACTTCCTTACCGGTTTAAACTGATTGCATTAATCATGTCGTTATTATCTGGATGTTCTATGGAATAGGGGAGGTATTATTATTATTATTGCTGTACAGTTAAATCATCATTTACGATAGTTAACGCTTACCTACCTGCCGGCTTGTGTCGTGCATGTTATTTTCTAAATGTGATAATGACAATTTAGAAATGATTAGCTGGATTTTATATATTTTCTTCCCCCTCCCTTATATTCACTTTCTTCCTCTTCTTCGTCTTCTTCCTCTTCCTCATCTTCCTCTTCCATCTCTTCCTGTTTCTTCCTCTTCTCCTCTTTCTCTTCCCCCTCTTCCTCTTCTCCCTCTTCCTCTTCTTCTTCCTCTTCCTCTTCTTCTTCCTCTTCTTCCTATTCTTCCTCTTCATCCTTTTCCTCTTCCTCTTCCTCTTCTTCCTCTACCTGTTCTTCCTCCTCTTCATCTTTCTTCTCCCTCTTCCCTCTTCCCCTTCTCCCTCTGTCTCATCCTCTTCTGCTTCCATTTTTTCCTCGGTCTTTCTGTTCCTCTTCTTCCTCTTTCTCCTTCCTCTTCTTCCTCTTCCCTTTCCTCTTCCTCTTTCATTTCCTCTACCCCATCTTTCTCTTCCCTTTCCATTTGTTCGTCTTCCTGTTCCTCTTCCTCTTGTTCTTCCTCTTCCTCTTCCTCTCCCTTTTCTCTTCCTTCATTTCGTCCTTCCTCCTCCTCTTTCTCTTCCTCCTCTTCCATTTTTTTTTCTCCTCCTCTTCTCGTTTCTCGTCATCCTCTTCCTCCTCTTCCTTTCCTTCCTCCTCTGCTTTTACCTCTTCCTCTTCTTCTCCTTCATCCTGTTCCTTTTCATCCTCTTCCTCCACGTCTTCCTGCTATTCTTCCTCATCTTACACCTCTTCCTTCTTTTCTTCCTCCTTCTGCCTCTCCTTCCTCCTCCTCTTCCTCCTGTTCTTCCTCATCCTCTTCCTACTCTTCCTGACCTTCCTTCTCTTCCTCTCCTTCCGTCTTTTATTTCCTTTTTTTTCTTTCTCTTTTTCATTCATCTCATTTCTTTTTATTTTCTCCTACTTTCTTCTCCTCTTCTTTCCTCTTTCTCTTTGGCTCCCTTTTTCTTCTCCATTCTTTCTCCTTTCGTTCCTCTTCTCTCCATTTTTTTCTTTTCTTCCTTCCGTTGTCTCCTTCCTTCTCTCATTTATTTCTTCTCTCCTTTCTTCTCTCTCCTTTCATGTTCTTTCCTTTTTCTTCCTGCTCCATCATTCTTCTTCCTTACCTCCCCTTTCTTCTCTCCTTTCTTTTCCTTCTTTCCATTCTTTTTCCCTCCAGTCTTCCTTCTCTCCTTTCTTCTTTCTTCCCTCCTTTCTTCTTTTTTCTCTCCTTTCGTCGTCCTTTCTTCCTTTTCCTTCATTCATCTTCCTTACCTTCTCTTTCTTCTCTTTTCTCTCCATTCTTCATTCTTCTCTCTTCTCATTTCTTCGTTCATCTTTCTCCTATATTCTTCATTCTTTCTTTTTTCTTTCGTCTTTCTTCCTTTTCCTTTGTTTTCCTTATTTCTCATTTCCTCTTTTTCTTCGCCTTTGCTCTTTCTTCGTTCTAATTTCTTCTCCTTCTTTGTTCTTTTTTTGATTCCTTTCATCTTCTTTATTTTCGTTTCTGTTTTCCTCCTCCTCCTCCTCCTCCTCCTCCTCCATTTCACTCCCCATCGAAAGAAAAATACAAAACGAAATGTTTCCTGAAAATAGGCAGATTTTGAAGGGACTCTGTTGATAGATTTCCTAACTTTTACTATCCTGTTCCTGTCTCTGGATCCCTCCCGTCCCATGTATTTGGGCAAGAGAGTTAGCCTAATATGATGGTAATTCTGTCAGTTAACACTCACTCCCCTTTATTAACTTACTTCGGCCCTTTTGGTTGGATTCACAGTCGTCTTTGGTGATGGTAGGAGGAGGAAGGGAAATGGTTTGAGTGGAAGGAGGAAAGAAGAGCTAGTGGAGAGAGGAAAGGGGAGTTAGGAGGAATGGGAGGTGAACTGAGGGAAGGGAAGAAGTGATGCCAAGGAGTTTGCTGAGGAGAGGAAGGAGAACTTGAGGAGCAGGGAGTGCGGTTAAGTTCTTGGAATCAACTAGTTCTTAGCAAGCCGAATAAAGTCGACAGGAGAGAGCCAGACCGAATTTAACACCTTTTCTACGTGAGAGCTGCCCAAACCTAAAGTATAATCATGTGTGAATAACAAGTAAAATATGAAGGACGTCATCATTGGGAAGAGGTTATGGAAATTGCCTCCCCTAAGCCGAAGAATATCAGTCAGTAGCGTAGGTAAGATAAACACGAGACGTCACCTCCATTAGAGGCTGATGTATATATTGCCATCGTAGGTAATGGGGTAATTGAGGTAGAATACAACACCCTGAATATGAGAACTCTTCTGAATAAAATTATCCGGAGTTAGCCAGCATAAAATGAATAGAGATCATCGTAGTGACGGGATTAAGGCCTTTCACGGTACTGTGTGTTAGTATTCCATGTGTAATCCACTTGATTGAGGATATATTGTGACGCGTAGTCCTAATATTCTAAGTGCATTATTACATTTCCCTGACATTAAATCCTTTCGGTACGATGACGTTCAGCTTAATTTGTTTGTGTTGTTGCCGCCACTGTTTCTCTCAGGTGAACCCCTTCAATATGGTTTGTTACGTGTGGCCGATACACAATGCTTATATTCATATGTAATATTCAGAATCTTTAATATTCATTTATTAGTACCATGCGTAGCATTCTGTGAATCGAGTTTATAAATATGAGACTGCAGGAAACAGCATGCTGAGTCAATCATATATCGTTCAGACGCATCTTTTATCGTCCAGTTAACAACTCTTAACAGACGTTATGTCTTCTGCCTATCATACGCTGTCACAAAGATGGGTCAGATATCCATTGCAAGAGCAACCAAGCATTTTCTGGTTACTGTTACCACCACTCATTGTAACACTGCAAAACCCTATTCACAGTCACTGCTGTTATTACTCACTTTAACACCGTATAATTCTGGTTTCTATCACTGTTACTCTCACTTAATGTAACATCGAATAATCCTGGTAAATATCGGGCAAGTTCAAAACTTCATCGTAGGCTACACCCACGTGGTTGGTAGCTGCGAGAGAGACTCACGGTTTCGACCCTGAGTTTCTGTTCTGCCCTTCTAGCTTCATTGAGTTGCGCTTCTTTGAGTTTGTCTATTTAAGCCGGGCTGGGACTCCCTCGAGTTTTGTTAGTTTTGTTTTTGTCTTTCTACATAGTATATTGTTTGGCCTAATGACCAAGGTTTGGGTGATGGCCATAAAGCCCTAACCAACCAACCAACAACCCTCGAGTTAGTTAACCGCTTGAGCTAGACCGGTGTGTTGGACTGCTCTGTTCTGGGGATATTGGTATAATATAGTAGTTTATCTGCCACACGTGAGTTAATGTTTATTGTCAGCACATGATAGGTTTATTAGATTATTTTGAGATTGCTTTTGTTTATAAGAATTGTTGATTTAGAATCACTGTTATTGCCCTAGCTAATGTCACATGTTATATTAGTGTCAAGAGTCTGTCTTTATTTTTATGCCAGGTCTTTACTGCAAGCCCCCAGAGGCTTTACAACCCAAGGGCTAGTTTATGTTCTGGCTTTTCTTTATTATTAACATTTGGAACTTTAGGATAACTTCTGCAAGAGCTAGTTTGACAATCCTGTTCGAACTTGCTTGATTTTGTTCTTGTAGGTTTAAGTTAGTGTTAATTTCATTCCCCTTTTCGTCATTGGTATATATTTTTCACTTTATCACTATTTTCTCCCCTTTTAAACTTACGACTTGGTGTGGCTGACCGCCACTTGGTATTCTAAAATATCCGTTGCACATTTTACAGGCCCGTTTGTCGCGATGCGTCTTTGTAACGGGTTTATATTACCGTGCCCTACGTTTGCCATATATAACTCTGTCCTGTATAATTCCACCCTATGAAACCTTGTCCTATATGATTCTAATGTATGTAATACTGCCCTGTATGATTCTACCCTATGTGACGTGTCATATTGTTATATCCTATGTCACGCCTCCTGTACAGGGTATCCCTCACACCCTTTGTACCTCGTACCCTATGTAATTCAGTCCTTTGTAACAACACCCGCGTAACTGGACCATACGTAACAGCACTAGCCGTAACTTGACCCTGCATAACCCAACCGTGTGATACTCCTGCCCTATATAGCATCAACCCTCTGCCCTATACACACCTGCAGTACCATGCCCTGCAGCTCCATCCTGTAACGTAACTTGACCTCATGACGCTGCTGCCCTATATACCTGGCACCTTATATGATTCCTGGCCTATATACTTGCCAGCCTGGGTGACGCCTGGCCTGTGTAACGGGGGTGTTGGCTCTCTGGACTGTAATCTGGAGTGTTGGGGTGACAGCGCCAGAAATTTATTCCTCACGTATTGTTGCTCCAGCTGGTTCACTGAGGCGGGGTGGAGGAGGGAGAGGAAGTGGAGGGAGGTTGGAGGAAGATGGAGGGAAGGAAGGAGGAGAAGGTTGAAGAGGAGGGAAGGAAGGATGGAGAAGGCTGAAGAGGAGGGAAGGAAGGAGAAGGTTGGGAAGGAGAGAAGGAGGGAGAAGGGGGAAAGGAAAGAGGAATGGAGGGAAGGAACGTGTGAGAGGGAAAGATGAAGAGTTGGAAAGAATAAGTAGAATGAAGAAGAAGGAAGGAAAGAAAGGAGAAGTGAGAGGGAGAAGAAGTGCAGAGAAGTAGAGTGGAGGAAAGGAGAGTGAAGTGGAGGGAGGGAAGATATCTGAAGAGATGGGAAGGAGAGGGAGGAAGGATTGGTTAGATGGAGTGAGGGAGAGAAGGATTCAAGAAATGAAGAAGAATTGAGAGAGAGAGAGAGAGAGAGAGAGAGATTTTATTAATATTTTTTTGTTGTCCACAACAGATAGTACAATATTGGAAAACTTTACATATACGCACATATAGGTCCGATGAGTCGAGACTCTCTTACGGACCTCATGCAATAGTTAAGTAAGGAGCATTCGTGACTGAGCTAAAAAAAAATACATACATATATATATAAATACACACACACACACACACACACACACACACACACACACACACACACACACACACACACACAAATACATAACATATAAAACACCAGTTAATCTTGTTTCACATAATCCAATAATGTCAAATTTAATCTCTAGAGAATCTAAGCATTGGTCAAATAATGATTCCAAATGTAGTGGAACACTGTTGATATTATATGACAGCAACTTGAGGCTGGTATCAGTAAGTTTAAACCGAATCAGAAAAGTAGTAGTTACATGTAAGTTCATCTGATTCATAATCAGTCAAGTTATTGTCTACTTTGTCACTTTCGTTGTACTGAAATGGATTAAACATCATTTTATCGATGACTGTTAGAGGATAGTTATGGTAATTATGTCGACAGCCTAACAAGCTCTGCATCATTAAGACTAGAAAATGAAAAAAAAATTACTGTTATCTAACATGCAAAAAAAAAAACTAAAGAAAAAAAATGTCCAGGTAACTGTTACTTAGCTACTTATTTCTTAGATACTCTTGTATTCTTTCTGGTAGCATACTCCTTGCCCGAAGGAGCACGTCCCACCGCCGGATTAAGGGGGGGCCCAAGGGGCCCGGGCCCTGGGCCACCCACCAAGAGGGGGCCTCCCACCAGAGCAACTTGTGTTCATTTCATTTCGTGTTTATGCATTACATATTACAGCATTGGATGAATAGTCCCCGTTCAGTATTTCCTAACTAAAAGTGTCCTATTTATATATTAGGATTTAGGTTACCAGTCTGTGGTGTATGCCATTGGGGGAGTTGGAAAGGGGGCCTCCCTTCCAAGCGGGCCCCGGGCCTCCCACATGCTTAATCCAGCCGTGGCACGTCCATCAACACCTGGTATATCAGTAGCATCAGCAGTACCGGTGGCGCCTTTTGCTTCCTCCATACTGGTTGTGCGAGTGGCAACTGCCTCACCAACACCACCAGTCCGTTCACCAACACCAGTGCTACCACCAGCGACTGCTCCATCAGCAATGAAGGAGCCTGCACCAGCACCAGGATCACCAGCACTTCTACTGCCACCTGCACTAAGCGAGGCACCAGTGATGATTCCCTCTGCACCAACGCCAGCACCAAGACTACGGCGAGCAACAGCACCACCATTCGGACCATCGTTCCTGCTCGTTACCGGTCTTTCCTTGATGACTAGTTTAGTGTGATTGAAATATGCTATTTTTCCTTCACTCCTGGCCTGCTTGAGTAAGGATAACTTCGTTCTTCTTATTTCTTGCGAGGCTGGACATAGATCTTCATTTATGTAAATTCCTGTACCTCGTAGTTTTGCTGCCTTCCGGAGCACCGCCTCACGATCACTGAATCTTAAGAAGCGGGCTATAATTGGCCGAGGCTTGTTGTCATGTCGTCGTCCAACTCGGTGAACCCGCTCCAGGTTGATCTTGGGTAATTGAAGCCTTTCTTCCAACAACTTCCAGACATGAACGGTGGACTGTTCCCAGGTTTCACCTTCTTGACTTTCCTCTAGGCCAGTTATTTTGATATTATTTCGGCGACTATAATCCTCTTGGTAATTGCAGCGTTCTTCTAGTTCTTGAATTACTTTCTCACTTGCATTTAGATCATCTGTCAATTTCTTGATCAAGGTTTCTTTGCCTTTCTTATCATTTTCCAACTGCTTTGTTTGGTGTTGCAAGTCCGCTACTTCTCCTTGCTTGAACTCCAAGCTTTTAGTGAGTTCATTCACCGTTACTTGGAATGCTTGCAGTTTTTCATTTACTTGCTTCATGAAAATTTCCAGTGCGCCTTGATATGCCTTATCTTGAGTAGATATCAGTGTTTGAAGCACAGAAATATCCATTGCTCAAACTCGTGAGTGTGAGTACTAGACAGAGTGGTAGGTCAGCACGTCTGCTCAGCTCCGTGGTCTGAGAGAGAGAATCATAGTGGATCACAATTACTCCGTTAAAGATGTTGTAATGGACTTGTGCTGAGTGGAGGAAAGACACGGGGGTGGAGGGATTAAAGAGAGAGAGAGAGAGAGAGAGAGAGAGAGAGAGAGGATGTGTATAGAAGGCAAGCATGTGAAAAAGAGGGGAATAAGGGAATGGCATTAAGTTGAAATCTCTCCACATCACAACATTACCTCCACATCACAACATTCCCTCACAACATTCCCTCCACATCACAACATTCCCTCCACATCACAACATTCCCTCCACATCACAACATTCCCTGCACATCACAACATTCCCTCCACATCACAACATTCCCTGCACATCACAACATTCCCTCCACATCATAACATTGCCTCCACATCATAACATTCCCTCTACATCACAACATTCCCTCCACATCACAACATTCCCTCCACATCATAACATTGCCTCCACATCATAACGTTCCCTCTACATCACAACATTCCCTCCACATCACAACATTCCCTCCACATCACAACATTCCCTCCACATCACAACATTGCAACATTGACTTAACATTCCTTCAACATCATAAATTTCCACAACATTCATATCACATTCATTCATCATCGCGGTATTCATTCCAGGTATCCATAATTCATAGTCTTTTCCAAGGCCTTTCATCTTCTTGCTCTTTTGCCGGCTGTGCTTCTGTTCCTCTCTCTCTCTCTCTCTCTCTCTCTCTCTCTCAGTATTTATCTGTCTATATCAGTCCGTCATTAGTATGAGGAATATTACAGTTCGTTTCTGTTAAGGCAGTTAAGAGAGAGAGAGAGAGAGAGATGTGTATGTAAGAGGATTAGGTTTGCCTACAAAGTACAACCCTCAGTTTAGCCATTTGCTTCCCTAATTCAAAATATAGACGTGTTAGAGAGAGAGAGAGAGAGAGAGAGAGAGAGAGGTGGGGGGTGGGAGGGATGTAACAGTAGGAGGTGGGGGAGAGTAACAATGTAGATAAATAGACAGAAAGACAGACGGGCAAACAGACAGAGACAGAGATTAGAGAAGAGAGAGATTAGGGGAACAAATGAGGGGATAATGCGAGGGATGCAAATGGATGAAGGAGAAAATAATGGGTGACAGAAAGGGAGAGAGAGAGAGGAGAGAGATAAGCCGATGATGGACGGCAGAGAAGCAGGAGGAAGAGGAGGAGAGGAAATTAGTTGATGGCTGCCTTACAAAACAGGAGAGAGAGAGAGAGAGAGAGATTGGTCATATAAATTTACAATCTGGTTAGACTTTGCTTTCTTTTTACTGTGGCCAGACCTTAAATTAATAGAAAGACTTAAGTATGAAGATATATACCTGTAGGAATATAATGCTATCCATGGGGAAGAGGAAGATTGGTTTTTGACCCCTAGTTCCCCGCCTGTCAGATAATGCAACTGAAACTGATAGGAGTGTAGGACTGGAAATGAAACTTTTTGTACGGGCATGGCAACCCCACCTCCCAGCACTTTGTCTTGCAGGCTATAGTTTCATCTCTTTTTCTCTTCACTTCGTTTATCCTTCCTCACTTTATTTCATCTCCTCACCCACTTCCTCCCCCCCCCCCCCCGTCCTTTCTTCCTTCTTTCCTCCAACACTCCTTTCTTCTTCCCCTCATCTTGTTGGTCACTTTTTCTCTCCGTCTCTTCCTTCACACGCATCTCGTCCATCACTTTGCCTCCAGTCCCTCTTCTTCCAATATCGGTGAGTCCCTATAAGCCGCCTCAGGGGAAGACTTACCTTATAAATACATATTATCGCCCACGTTTACAACCACACGCAGGGAAAAGTGGCTGCCTCTTGCATCCTGCCGTGGTGGCGAGGAAGGAAGGGAAAAAGGGAGGGTGGGAGGGAGGGAAGTAGGATATGAATGAGTGAATGAATGAAGGAAGGAAGGAAGGAGATGGTAGAGAAGAAAGGAAGGAAGGAAGGAAAGGGAAGGTGGAGACGAAAAGAAGGAAGGAAGGGCGGAGGTAGCGAGGAAAGGAGGTTAGGAAGGAAGGGGGGAAAGGAAGGAACGGATGGATAAGGAAAGAAGAAAGAGAGCATGGAAAAGGTGCTTGTTTTTGGATAAAGTTTATAGAGTGGAACTACCCCCTGTGGCCCCATCCCGATCCTTAAGGGTCGGTGACTGAAGGGTAATTTTTCCCTATACCAACGCCGACCTGGATGAGGGAAAATAGGCCTTATGGATCCCTGACGTAAGGTGCAAAGTCCAACTGTCTCCCCAGCGCATGTAATTTGGCTTAAAACGCTTGGGATACTCAAGAACATGGATGCTGACTCACCCCGCCTCCCTCTCTGTATATCCATTTTTTTTAATAAAAACACACACACACACACTACTGTCCAGGCATTTGTGTGTGCATGTGGGCATTACTCAAGTACACACACACACACACACACACACACACACACACACACACACACACACACAAAACCACGTCCACCTCCGCGATACTTGACTTTGGAAGGACCGACCAACAAAAGACCGCAATGCATAAACCACTTTGACAATGCAGTAAATTTAGGCGTTTCGACAGGGACCAAGACTTTTACGAGAGAGTGAAATAGGGAGAGAAAGACTGAAGCCAAAACGTAGGTCACAGAATCAGATGGGAGGAGGGGTTGTGTTTATAACGCTTTCTGAGTCTTATTTTAAGCCAGTCTTGCCTAACTTATCCATATTTGCTCGAACTGAACACTGCCTAACCTCGAATGACGTAATTCAACCTTAAATAACCCAAACTAAGCTAACTTAACCTCACCTAACCCAGTCTAATTGTATTTAACCTCTCTATCTCACGTAACTTCCCCATACCTAACCTAACCAATTCTGACGCAGCCTAACCGCATCTAACCCTACGTAATCCTATCCAGTCTCACTTAACCATACCATACCCGACCTAACGAAACCCACTCAAGCCTCAAATAACCTAATCCAACCGAACCTAACCCAGCCTAACCCAACCCAATAGAACCCGACCCAAAATATATCAAAACCGAGCTATTCTAAAGCAATCTAACCTAATCCGTCTATATCTAGTCGATCTGAACCCAACCCAACCAAAAATTATCTAATCAGACCAAACCCTGCCCAAAGTGACCTAACCTAACTTTCGGTCGCCCATAAAATCGCTATATAAGAAATTATGCTCTCTGAAAGTCTACGGGTGTAACAGTCCAAGTTTCGCCGGTTCGGTATACAAGTATGAGTTTGTGTGTGTGTCTGTCTGTTTGAGTGTGTATATGTGTGTGTTTCGGGTGTGTGAGATGTTTTCTATAAGGAAAAATATATACTCTCTCTCTCTCTCTCTCTCCTCTTTGGGGTGTTTATGCTCCTCTCCTGAACAGCTGTCTTCCTGAACTAAATCAAACAGAAAGGTAACGAACTCTCTCCCATCCATGAAACTGAAACCAAACAGTATATTCCCATACATTTCAGCGTGTATGATAGTTCTGAGTAGCCAAAATATATGTTTATGCTAAAAAAAAAGTTAAAATATAATATATTTCTTGAAATGTGAGGTGCATAGTTATTTCACAGCTCTGTCTTCTGTTCAATTGTTAAAATTTAAACAGAAAGTGTTGTATTTCACAGCTCTTCGCCTTACTTCAGAATGCAAAATATAGTGGGAGTGTAAATATTCTTTGTTTACCTCGCTATCACTGTTCAGATTTCACTGCCTGACGTCTGTGTTGGTACCAGGACACTATCAAGCATTGTCTTGCCTTCCATGTATGCATTTCCTGCTTTCAAATCACTATTTTCCACTGCTTCTCATTAATAATCTTTTGTCTTCCTGTCTTCCACATTTGCATTTCCTACTTCAATTCACCATCTTACACTTGGTCATTAAGTAACTTATTTTCTCCTTCCTCTTTCTTGCTCCCATCCTACGCACTCTTTCAGCCTCTTCCATTTTGGACTGAAAGAATCGTTCCATTTCGTCCACTTCCAAACCCCGCATCCTCTCACGTTTACCTCATTCAGTTGCATGCACTCACCTCTGCATTATGTTCTCTGTCTCTGCCTCCTGCTCTCTGTCTCAGTCTCTCTCTCGGTCTTTCTACCCTTCTCCTTACCTGATTTCCTCTCCTCAGTTTTCCCTGTCCTTGCAACTGATCCAATCTCTCTTCCTCTAAATCTTCCTCTGCCTGTGCCTCTGTCTCTCTGTTAGTCTCTGCTTCCGTCTGTCTCTTTCTTTGTCTGTCTTGGCAGTTCCACTTAAGGTGAAGAGTTTTGAGATGTCATAAGTTGAATAAAATCTCCTGGTAGTTGCAATAATTAAATCTAGTAGACATCGTATTGAAGGGGTTCATTATAGTGTGGATACCGACAAGCAGTTTTATTCATTTAGGAAGCAACCTTTCCTAATTGAAAGGGTGAGCTTTAGTCTTCATATCCCCATCATTACTGTTAGGTCATCGGATTGAAGGTTAGATGTCATAAGCTTTTGGGCCATATTATATGTGACTTGAGATTTCCTAACACCTTTTCCATAGCGAATTATTTTGTACATTACACCTTGGTGTCATTCTGAAGGTTACTGATGGAAATTATGTCTATATCAGGAAACCATTTACTATGCTGGGTTGTAACCATATAACCAGATTTTGGCGCCTGGTGGGTTAGTGGGTAATTGTGATGTTCCAATTGGATTGAGCCGGTGAAGGTTTATATCCAAGGGGTGGTTGGGGTTGATTGCTTATGTAATGCCACTCAGGAATGAGTGAGGCTGGTCACTCTCATCTTAAATGTCGGGACCAGTTGCCTAGCCCTGGGCTCCTATGCTCCACATGGGGCAATGTAGGATTGGATGATGGATGGATGGATGAATTATTATTAAAAACATCTTGCATTTGGTATTGCCAAGTTATTTAACTCATGTTGTCTCCAGATGATAATGTTCTTGCTGCCAACAAGCTACTTTTGTTAATCAAGGTTTGAAAGGAAAGAACTAATGTATAGTATATTTTCAGGTGTGTGAGTTGACTGAGCCATGGAAACCGCCTACAGAGAGGGAGCAGGGGGGGAGAAGAAAGCCAAATTAATACCAACCAGCTGCCACGTTAATACCAGCCAGCTGCCTGGACAGGAAAC
The DNA here is from genome assembly GCF_032717465.1 of Coenobita brevimanus. Taxonomy (NCBI): domain Eukaryota; kingdom Metazoa; phylum Arthropoda; class Malacostraca; order Decapoda; family Coenobitidae; genus Coenobita; species Coenobita brevimanus. The sequence goes on along the minus strand of NW_027642650.1, from coordinate 226,217 downwards.
CAGAAGTTCCCTTTCTCCTACGGTCCACCATCCTCCTCATTTGGCATAGGGAGTTGAGGGAGAAGGAAGGGGAGACTGAGGATAAGGTAGGAATGGAGAGGTATATGAGAGGGGGGGAGCAGTGAAATGGCAGGAGACAGGGTGACTTGGAGGCAATTTGTTTGTGGCCACCCCTTACAGGATTAAGGCGTCCTGCTATAGGTAGACAGGTAGTGTAGATTTATTCAAACCAGAGACCAGTATCTCATTTTGGTGTGTGTTTGATTTTTTGCTGAGCAGATAGATGATGATTGGATGACATTTGTATGGGGAGTACATGATGAGGGTTGACAGCACTTATTTAACTTGAAAAGTTGGATGGATTATTGGATGGTTTTTATGAAATGCATGTGTGTGGATAGTTATGCCTGTGTTGTGGTATCAGGATTTCAGGGCCTTGAATGATGTGTGGGGATGTGGCCCATTAGGCATGCCATTGAGACTTAGAGTAGTTCTCGTTATTCTTAAAGTAGTTATTATTATTACTATTATTATTATTTGTGGTAGGTGGGGGCGCTCACCATCCACTCACTCGATGTAGTGCTGTTCTCGGGTGTCTGCCCTTTCCTCTCCTCCATCCTTCTTTCCTTCTATTCTCTTCTGTCTTTCTTTCCTTCATTCTTTCCTTGTCCTTCTGCCTACGGGTGACTTTACATTCCCTCTTCTGTCTTTCTTTCCTTCATTCTTTCCCCTTCCTTCAGCCTGTGGGTGACTACACTGAGTGACAAGTCAAATGGTTTCCTGTGCACCAGGAAACCATTTACTATGCTGGGTTGTAACCATATAACCAAATTTTGGCGCCTGGTGATTTAGTGGGTAATTGTGATGTTCCAATTGGATTGAGCCGGTGAAGGTTTATATCCAAGGGGTGGTTGGGGTTGATTGCTTATGTAATGCCACTCAGGGATGAGTGAGGCTGGTCACTCTCATCTTAATTGTCGGGACCAATTGCCTAGCCCTGGGCTCCTATGCTCCACATGGGGCAATGTAGGATTGGATGATGGATGGATGGATGAATTATTATTAAAAACATCTTGCATTTGGTATTGCCAAGTTATTTAACTCATGTTGTCTCCAGATGATAATGTTCTTGCTGCCAACAAGCTACTTTTGTTAATCAAGGTTTGAAAGGAAAGAACTAATGTGTAGTATATTTTCAGGTGTGTGAGTTGACTGAGCCATGGAAACCGCCTACAGAGAGGGAGCAGGGGGGGAGAAGAAAGCCAAATTAATACCAACCAGCTGCCTGGACAGGAAACCAGAAGTTCCCTTTCTCCTACGGTCCACCATCCTCCTCATTTGGAATAGGGAGTTGAGGGAGAAGGAAGGGGAGACTGAGGATAAGGTAGGAATGGAGAAGTATATGAGAGGGGGGGATCAGTGAAATGGCAGGAGACAGGGCGACTTGGAGGCAATTTGTTTGTGGCCACCCCTTACAGGATTAAAGGGTCCGGCTATATGTAGACTGATAGTGTAGATTTATTCAAACCAGAGACCAGTATCTCATTTTGGTGTGTGTTAGATTTTTTGCTGAGCAGATAGATGATGATTGGATGACATTTGTATGGGGGAGTACATGATGAGGGTTGACAGCACTTATTTAACTTGAAAAGTTGGATGGATTATTGGATGGGTTTTCTGAAATGCATGTGTTTCGTTTTCGTTTTCGTTTTTAAAGGCTCCAACATGCTTGCATGTGTCGGCCTTGGTCACCTAATGGCGGCTCTCCACGCTGCACGATCCATTGCAGCCTCCCTGTTCAGTCCCTTAACCCTAAGGTCACACTTCATGACCTCGTCCCATGTCTTTCTTGGTCTACCCCTCATAACCCCACCCCCAATATTAACACTTCTCACCTTCCTCACCCAATTATCATCCCCCATCCTGTCCACATGTCCAAACCACCTCAAGCTACCTCTCCTCATCACAACACCAATACACTCCAGTCCCATCCTACCTCTCAACTCTTCCATTGTAAACCCAGCCCCTCCAGGCCTTGGACGCAGGGACGCACTTCACATCCACCTAATCATTGTCATTTCTGTATGTCTGAGCCAGCGAATATCTTCCTCCTTCACTGCCCAGGTCTCACTGCCATACAGCATTACACTCCTAACACATGCTGCATACAAAGACCCCTTAGCACGTAGGGAGAGCCCTCTCAATGTCAGGAGAGGCAAGAGCTCCCTGAACTTCTTCCAACCACTTCTCACCCTAGCCACAGAGCTAGCTCCAGCCCCACCTCCAGCACACAACATGTCTCCCAAATAACAAAACTCTTCCACACACTCAAGAGATTCACCAGCAAGTTCAATCATTTCACGTCTGACAATCTCCATCTGCTCACCCCGACACGCCGTACACATAAAATCAGCATTATCTCGCAGTCTACCTCTGATACCACTACATCTCTTATGCACCCATTTATCACACACACCGCACAAGATGGAATTACTTCCCACGCCCTTATGGCAAACTGCACATGGCCACTCTCCCTCGTCTTTGACAGTACCGCCACCAACCCTAGATATCATCACTTTTGTTTTATCTGCATTTACCCTTAAACCCTTTTGCCCCATACCATCTCTCCACTTCCTAAACCTTTCCTCCGCCTCCCTTTCATTCTCTGCAATCAACACCAAATCATCAGCATTCAACAACTCCCACAGGAGTCCGTTTCTAAAGTCACGTGAAAGGGCTTCAAGTACCATGATAAACAACATGGGACTCAAGACTGACCCCTGATGCACACCAACATTCACGGAAAACTCATCACTCAAATCTCCATTCACTCTCACCTGGGTGTGAGGACCCACATACATAGCCATAACCACCCTAACCAGCCACTCCTCCAAGCCAAGCTTTCTCATTGCCCACTTCACCACCTCTCTAGGGACTCTGTCAAAGGCCTTTTCCAAATCAACAAAAACGAAATAAAGATCCCTTCTCCTACCAATATATATTTTTCCTGAAGCTGTCGAACAATGAATATGGCATCAGTGGTCCCCCTACCTGGCATAAACCCAAACTGCATCTCATCAATATTCACTCTTTCTCTAATCATACCTTCTAAAACTCTCTTCATTACCTTCATTATCTGATCTAAATGCTTTATACCTCTGTAATTTCCTCTTTCCAGGGCATCACTTTATACACATTTACAATTACACACTTCAGCCAATCATCTGGGACAACACACTCATAAATAATCCTATTTATCAGGTCAGTGACTAAACTCACCCCTATATCGCCTGAGGCCTTCAACATTTCGGCAGTCAACCCAGACACACCTGCTGCCTTCCCCACCCTCATCCTGCCTATTGCCTCACTCACAGTAGCAGTATCAATCAAAGGCCAAGGGCCAGACACTGGATCTGCTGGCTCCAAACCTTCCCTGTCCCAGTCAAACTCCTCATTCAACAACCGGTTATAATGCTCTCTCCATGCATCTTTAATATCCTCACTGTTCACCACTACCTTTCCTTCATGATTCTTCACACACTGCTCACCTATGATATCCCGATTATCCCTCTTCACCTGACCTGCCACCCTAAATATATTTTTCCTTTCCCCATGATTTAGGTTATCAAGTAATTGTCTCTGTGACTCAGACTTTGCCCTGTATACCTCTCTCCTAGCCCTACGCTTGGCAGCCAAATATTCCTCTTTGCTACCACCCTTCTTCCATTCCCGGAAAAGCCTTCTTTTCTCCTTAATTGCAACTTCTACACCCTCATCCCACCACCAAGTTACTTTATGTCTTGGTGGTCCTCTTGTCCAGCCGCATGTTACATCAGTAACTCTCAAGAAATATTTCTTGAGGGCTCTGTACTGTTCATTAACGCCTCTGTCTACAGCTCCCTGTTCAGCCACCACTCTCCTCAACTCGCTATAGAAGGCATCCCTTACTACTTGGTTTTTCAGCTTCCATATTTTCCTCCTAGGTACATAAGTCCTCTTTTTCATCACTTGTTCTTTAAGCACCATATCACAAATCAATAGTTTGTGCTGCTGCACACACTCCTCACTTCCTATAACTTTAACATCCCTCACTAACCTCCTATCGGCCCTCCTAACCAGAAAATAATCTATCTGACTGCTATTTCCCCCAGACTCATACGTAATTAACCTACTGTCTCTTTTCCTAAAATATGTGTTGCACACAATCATGTCCGTTGCCTCCCCAAACTCGAGTATCCTTTCCCCTTCTGCATTCCTTAGACCATATGCACATCCCCCATGCACTCCTTCATAACCTTGTGCTGCTTCACCTACATGACCATTTAAGTCCCCTCCCAAAATCACTATCTCATCATCCCGCATACCACCCACTACACATATTAAATCATCCCAAAATCTATCTTTCTCTGATTCATCCAATCCTGCCTGTGGAGCATATGCCGATATAATCACAGCTATCTTTCTTTCCAACAGAATTTTCACTACCAATATCCTATCGCTTACTCTCAAAACATTTATAACATATTCCACCCATTTCTCCGCAACCATCACACCAACACCTCCATATCCGTCTGTCCCCCCCTGCCAAAACAACTTATAGCAACAGTCCTTCCCAACAATCTTTCTGGCTGATCCACCCCTGTACCGGACTTCCTGCCAACACGCCACATCCACCCACCTCCTACTGAATGCCTCAATGACCTCCCCTGCTCTTCCCCTCAAACTTCCCACATTCCATGAACCCACCCTCATCCCCATGGATGATTTACTGTCCTCAGGCTTGCTTTGAAACTTATTTTGTTTTGTCATCTTCAGTATTAATAAAGGGGGACAGACACAGCACAGGTCCCACTCACTGCACAGTCCCAGGTCCAGGCAATGGATCTGGGACCCCTAGCCCACCAGCTTACCATTGGCTGTGGTAGTGGCCTCGGGGCACCCTGCCAGGACAGCTGCAGGTACACCCTCCAAGCGCGTCTTGGCACTGCAACTATCCCGCCATTATACACCCACTGATAGGGCAGCCTCCTGGGGCGCTACTCCCAGGTTCGGGCCCCTCTCTATTGGGCGTAAGCAACAGCCTGGGAACCGCAATGCCCTGTACCCTCTAGCACAGGCCCGAGCCCCATCTCGCCCTGGACCCATGATCTATGCCGGCGGAACCCTTGCCACGCCTCCCCCCAGAAGTCCGCCACTAGGTAACGGGGGCGAAGTTTTCTGGCCGCATGCCCTTGCTGGCGCCAACCCCTGTAACGTAGTGGGATACGTTGTGTGAAATGTAAAGTGCATGTGGTGTAGTGCATAGATAGTTAGAGGAAATGTTTGGGAGAGTATGCTGGTCTACTCTCCATGTTACTGTCACACTGAAAAGGTCAGCAAAGGGGGATGGTTAGATAGCTAGTGAAACAGGAGCTCCAGCTCTCCCTATCACCAGCATTCCCATTCCCCTCGGGAGTACTACCCTGTTCGGCCCGTGCTACGGCCTCCTCCTGTGTGTGGATAGTTATGCCTGTGTTGTGGTATCAGGATTTCAGGAGCTTGAATGATGTGTGGGGATGTGGCCCATTAGGCATGCCATTGAGACTTAGAGTAGTTCTCGTTATTCTTAAAGTAGTTATTATTATTACTATTATTATTATTTGTGGTAGGTGGGGGCGCTCACCATCCACTCACTCGATGTAGCGCTGTTCTCGGGTGTCTGCCCTTTCCTCTCCTCCATCCTTCTTTCCTTCTATTCTCTTCTGTATTTCTTTCCTTCATTCTTTCCTTGTCCTTCTGCCTACGGGTGACTTTACATTCCCTCTTCTGTCTTTCTTTCCTTCATTCTTTCCCCTTCCTTCAGCCTGTGGGTGACTACACTGAGTGACAAGTCAAATGGTTTCCTGTGCACCAGGAAACCATTTACTATGCTGGGTTGTAACCATATAACCAAATTTTGGCGCCTGGTGACTTAGTGGGTAATTGTGATGTTCCAATTGGATTGAGCCGGTGAAGGTTTATATCCAAGGGGTGGTTGGGGTTGATTGCTTATGTAATGCCACTCAGGGATGAGTGAGGCTGGTCACTCTCATCATAATTGTCGGGACCAATTACCTAGCCCTGGGCTCCTATGCTCCACATGGGGCAATGTAGGATTGGATGATGGATGGATGGATGAATTATTATTGAAAACATCTTGCATTTGGTATTGCCAAGTTATTTAACTCATGTTGTCTCCAGATGATAATGTTCTTGCTGCCAACAAGCTACTTTTGTTAATCAAGGTTTGAAAGGAAAGAACTAATGTATAGTATATTTTCAGGTGTGTGAGTTGACTGAGCCATGGAAACCGCCTACAGAGAGGGAGCAGGGGGGGAGAAGAAAGCCAAATTAATACCAACCAGCTGCCACATAAATACCAGCCAGCTGCCTGGACAGGAAACCAGAAGTTCCCTTTCTCCTGCGGTCCACTATCCTCCTCATTTGGCATAGGGAGTTGAGGGAGAAGGAAGGGGAGACTGAGGATAAGGTGGGAATGGAGAAGTGTATGAGAGGGGGGGATCAGTGAAATGGCAGGAGACAGGGTTATTAAAGTACTTATTATTATTACTTTTATTATTATTTGTGGTAGGTAGGAGCGCTCACCATCCACTCACTCGATGTAGAGCTGCTCTCGGGGGTCTGCCCTTTCCTCTCCTCCATCCTTCTTTCCTTCCATCCTCTTCTCTCTTTCTTTCCTTAATTCTTTCCTCATCCTTCTGCTTACAGGTGACTTTACACCCCCTCTTCTGTCTTCCTTTCCTTCATTCTTTCCCCTTCCTTCTGCCTGTGGGTGACTCTACACTGAGTGACAAGCCAAATGGTTTCCTGTACACCAGGGAAACATTTACCGTGCTGGATGGTTGTATCGGTACACGGCTAGCACTAAATATCGTGCCACCGCTAGCACCAATAAATATTATGTGTTCTGCTGTTTTAGTATAACTAGACCACCGTGTTGGATCGACGACACTGTCTGTAGTACACGTCAGCTACTCGCCGTCATTGCCCGACACTTCCCACCAAAGGTCCTCTGCCACTAGAAGGTGGAAGCTGGTCTGTTATTAAGTGGTAGCGTAAGGTGACAGAAATGAGCAGATTAAATCTCTCTTTATTGGGTACAGAATAATATAACTGCGACCCGAGAGCTATGTAAGAGCGATACCACCTCCCTTTATAACTATAAAACGGCTTCTGACGCTGTACGCTTTCCGAGCCGACTAGGGCGCGGTGCTGAGGTCAGCTAAAAAGTGAGGTGCCGAGCATTTACATATACTCTGGGCTTATGCAAAAAGTAGAGATAAATGACAACTCTACTAGCACATTATACACCTCTATAAAATGGTATTAAGTACATTCACATATACCAACATAATAAATGGTTCCCCAGGACTTTACACTTACGCACTATTCAGATATCTTTTCACTTCTCCTAACCTTCATTTTATAATTGAAACAGGGTGGCCCTTATGGTCTGCCATCCACCTTCTTTCTATACCACAGCTAACAGCGAAATGATATTTGGTTGTTCATCATTCACACTTCATTACACACTGTTAATTATGACTAAACAGCTTTAAAAATTATTATGTACAATGTATGATACTACAACTTCATAGGGAAAAAGATGTTGACACCAGAACATGGTAATCATATAACCAAATTTTTGTGCCTGGTGACTTAGTGGGTAATTGTGATGTTCCAGTTGGATTGAGCTGGTGAAGGTTTATATCCAAGGGGTGGTTGGAGTTTATTGCTCACGTAATGCCATTCAGGGATGAGTGAGGCTGGTCACTCTCATCTTAAATGTTAGGATCAACTTGCCTCATTGGCCGATTTAGGATTGGATGATGGATGATTTATTATCATTATTATTATTATTATTATTATTATTATTATTATTATTATTATTATAACCAGTTAAAGTACCTCATCTTACATGGGGTGAAAAGTGCAGGATTTTTTTTTTCTTTTGGCTGTGACATCTTTTATTTTGCCAAAGGGACCTGTAGTATGGGGCCTTCTGCTGATGTCATATAGTTTATACTTGCTACCACCAGACTGTTTTATTCATATTAGGAGACAGCCCTCTCTGTGAAGAAATTAAGTCTATCTACAACCCCGTTTCCTACTACCTATTTATCTAAACTGCTATCTTTTCATATTCAGTCTTGAGTAGTAACAAAAGAGTAACACAAGAATAATACTAGTCATTAAGAATTATGTAAATAATGCAGAACCATAGGATTGTCATGTTCTGCTGCAGTCCACAATCTTCCTTTCTGGGAATAAGGAAGTACATGAGGGACTATTACTAGGGAATTGAGCCAGACAAATGATGTAAAATGGATTTGTTCATATTTGTTCTCGTGTACTAGTAACTGTAGTAGTTGCAACCCCAGGCCCATCAGAATATGAATTTAGTGGATGGCATGCTGAGTTACCCTTCTGTAGTCCTCCTTTCATCCTAGTAGTGCCACTCTAGCACTAATACATTAAGAGTTAACTAAGATCTGTATTGAACACCTCCACAGACAAAGAGTTAAATTATCAACATACCGGTACCTGAGATTATCTCCTAAAAACCTGCCACATTTTCAGGGGCTGCCTGTGAAACTCGTGTTGATGTTTCCGTTGTTGCTGTGTTGGTGTTACCGCTGCCGACGGGGTTAGTGATGCTGCGATGGGGTTAGTGATGCTGCGATTGATGTCGATGCTGCGATGGGGTTAGTGATCCTGCGATTGATGTCGATGCTGCAGTGGGATTAGTGATGCTGCAATCGATGTCGTTGCTGTGATGGGGTTAGCGATGCAGCAATCGATGTCGATGCTGCGATGGGCGACAATGCTACATTGGGGTTGGTGCTGCAGGCTCCTTGTAACACAGTGGCCTTTAACCTGTGGGGAAATTAACTGGTCAGAAGAGGTTACCCTAGGCCATCTGTCTTCAAATCTTATCTACTGCTACTACTACACCTACCACTACAACTACGGCTATTACCGCCCTTCTGAAAAGTGAGTTAGAACATTTTTGGTTTGTCCACCTTGACTTGGCAAAGATTTGTGTCATTTGCAGGCCAATCCCCAAAGCCCTGAACCAGAGTAAGACAAGGATGGCAATACTGTGTTGCATCCTTTCTAAATCACTCTTAGCCAAGTTGAGATGTACAGAGTATTACAGTTGCTCCCCTACTTATGAAATTTTAATTGAGAATTCCTCACCCCCTTGGGTGGGAAAAGGAGGCAGAGCTGTTGATAATGATAATGCCTAATGATGAGAGCTAATGATAATGCCTAATGATGATAATTAGGATTAGTGGCAGTGCCAGGCTCAGTAGGCTAAGTAGATCTTTCCACCACTAGAGTATACAGTGCCAGTTAACTTAATCTAGGTACTCATATTACTTGCTCATTGACAACAGCGACAATGATGATGATGCTGATGATGATAGGATAGGATGCTGCAGTGCCAGGAATCAATCCCTGGCACTATGAGGCCATGAGCTTTGTAAGAATAATACCACAAGACCTAATAAAATCTCAAGCCTGAAGGGTGGTGGAGTGACTACTGTTGACTGGTTAGTAAGATTGTTGAATGTGTGCTTTGAGAAAGGTATGGTGCCAATTGACTGGGCAAGTGCTTGTGTGGTCCCGTTGTATAAAGGCAAGGGTGATAAGTATGAATGTACTAGCTTTAGGGGTATAAGTCTGTTGAGTGTTGTAGGTAAGGTGTATGGTATAGTGTTAATTATGAGAGTTAGAGAGGGTACAGAGGGAGTGATTGGTGATGAGCAGTGTGGCTTTAGGAGAGGGAGGGGATGCGTTGATGAGGTGTTTGCTGTGAGACAAGTGTGTGAAAAGTATTTAGCGAAAGGTAAGGATGTGTTTTGGGCATTTATGGATTTAGAGAAAGCGTATGATAGAATTGATAGGGAGGCTTTGTGGACTGTTTTAAGATTGTATGGACTTGATGGTAGGTTACTAAAAGGGGTGAAAAGTTTTTATGTAAATAGTAGAGCGTAAGAGTGGGAAATGCTGTGAGTGATTGGTTTCCTGTGAGAGTGGGGCTGCGACAGGGATGTGTGATGTTGCCTTGGTTGTTTAATATTTACATGGATGGTGTTGTAAGGGAGGTGAATGCAAGAGTTTTAGGTGGAGGTCTGAGTCTGGTGAATGTTGATGGTGGAGAGTGGAATCTGAAGCAGCTGCTGTTTGCAGATGATACTGCACTGGTGGCTGATTCAGAGGAGAGATTGAGACAGTTGGTAGAGGAGTTTGGAAGGGTGTGTGAAAGGAGGAAATTGAAAGTAAATGGGAATAAGAGTAAAGTGATGAAGTGTACGAGGTTGGTAGATGGTAGGGGGATGAATATAGTTTTGAATGGCGAGTTGCTTGAGGAGGTAGAGTGTTTTAAATATCTAGGGTCACATGTTTCTGTGGATGGAAGAATAGATGCAGAAGTGAAGTTTAGAATAAATGAAGTAGGAAAGGTGCTGGGAGGAATGAAAAAAGTGTTTAGATGTCGTTTGCTTAGAATGGATGTAAAGAGAAGGCTGTATGAGGGTGTTGTGGTACCGACTGCATTGTATGGGGCTGAAACATGGAATATGGGTGTAGCAGAGAGGAAAAGTTTGAATGTAATGGAGATGAGGTGTCTGAGGAGTATGTGTGGAGTGACGCGTATGGATCGAGTGGGGAATGATGAAGTGCGAAGGAGAACTGGAGTTGTTCGGGAGATGGCTGGTAGAGTTGAGCAGAGGGTGTTGCGATGGTTTGGGCATATGGAGAGAATGGATAATGAGCGATTGGTGAAAAAGATAACTAGATCTGATGTGAGAGGTGTAAGGCTGAGAGGAAGACCACAAATAGGATGGATGGACAGCGTGAAGAGAGCGCTAGATGCAAGAGGGAGTTCTGTTGAGCAAGGAAGAGTGGCTGTGCGTGACAGAAATGGGTGGAGAGAAATTGTGAATGAATAAGTGATGACGCAGCCCTGAGGGGATATTCTCCTCCATTTGGTCTGATCAGCTATTTCAGGTCAGGTGCAGGTAAGGGGATGAGTCTGTTATGATGTGGCAGGGGTAAAGCAGCTCTGCTGTCGGGCCCTGCTGCGGATGTCACTGATTGCATTGCGCAGTTGACCCTTGTGCAGTGTGGTGCGGTGAGGATCTGTCCTTTCTCCCCTTTGGGGCTAAGATGGGAATGAACGTCTTTGAATGGATGAGTAAATGGGGAGTGTGTCGTCCTGTCTCGGCTACCTCCCTTTCCTTGGGGGAAGCAGCCTAGGTATATAGATGGATAGATAGATAGTGTATCAGTGCCTGTGTGATTCAGTGCCTGTGTGATTCAGTGCCTGTGTGATTCAGTGCCTATTAGTGCCTGCGTGTATCAGTGCCTGCGTGTATTAGTGTGCGTGCATGCGCTGATCAGTGCTTGTATCAGTGTTTGCGTGAATGAATATGTGCGCACTCTTTCAGCCTCTTCCATTTTGGACTGAGAGAATAGTTCCATTTCCTCCACTTCCAAACCCCGCATCCTCTCACGTTTACCTCATTCAGTTGCATGCACTCACCTCTGCATCATGTTCTCTGTCTCTGCCTCCTTCTCTCTGTCTCAGTCTCTCTCTCGGTCTTTCTACCCTTCTCCTTACCTGATTTCCTCTCCTCAGTTTTCCCTGTCCTTGTAACTGATCCAATCTCTCTCTCTCTAAATCTTCCTCTGCCTGTGCCTCTGTCTCTCTGTTAGTCTCTGCTTCCGTCTGTCTCTTTCTTTGTCTGTCTCGGCAGTTCCACTTAAGGTGAAGAGTTTTGAGATGTCATAAGTTGAATAAAATCTCCTGGTAGTTGCAATAATTAAATCTAGTAGACATCGTATTGAAGGGGTTCATTATTGTGTGGATACCGACAAGCAATTTTATTCATTTAGGAAGCAGACTTTCCTAATTGAAAGGGTGAGCTTTAGTCTTCACTTCCCCTTCATTACTGTTAGGTCATCGGATTGAAGGTTAGATGTCATAAGGTTTTGGCCCATATTATATGTGACTCTTGAGATTTCCTAACACGTTTTCCATAGCGAATTATTTTGTACATTACACCTTGGTGTCATTCTGAAGGTTACTGATGGAAATTGTGTCTATATCAAAACAATAAACGCAACATACTAAAGAATCCTTAAGGTTTAATACACATAAATCCCTAAAAAAAAAAAAGGGTGCTATGAAACCTATGTCGCTTGGCACTGCGTCGGGAGTGTTTGTAAAGATATTATTGACTGACTTTAGTAAGTGGTTTGTGAGAACTGGTATGTATGTATATGCACTTGAATGTCCACACGTACTTGCTGCTTCTATCTGTCTATCTGTCTATCTATCTATCCATCATGCTATCTATTATGATTTGTAATTATAATATGGAGTCCTGACATATACACGCTACGTCTCCAATCCTGGCTGAAAGAATTAGAGGGTGTCAGTGTGGGTAGCACACACGTCTACATGTGTATTCTATTCACACGTACACACACACATGCTACTCTACATATTCTGTTCACACACATGGTACTCTGTATGTGTATTCTGTTAACACATACAAACACATACGCACACACACACTACCCTATGTCTGTCCTTGCCTGAGTGTAAGTGTAGTCTATTCATAAACCCACACACATAAACAACTACTCTGTGTGTCCTGGCCTTTGTGTGTATGCATGTGGATATCAGCCAAGTACACACACACACACACACACACACACACACACACACACACACACACACACACACACACACACACTACTGTCCTGGCCTTTGTGTGTGCATGTGGGCATTACTCAAGTACACACAGCTTCAAGCGCACACGCACATGAACACACACACACACACACACACACACACACACACACACACACACACACACACACACACACACAAAACCACGTCCACCTCGTGCGATACTTGACTTTGGAAGGACCGACCAACAAAAGACCGCAATGCATAAACCACTTTTACAATGCAGTAAATTTAGGCGTTTCGACAGGGACCAAGACTTTTACGAGAGAGTGAAATAGGGAGAGAAAGACTGAAGCCAAGACGTAGGTCACAGAATCAGATGGGAGGAGGGGGTTGTGTTTATAACGTTTTCTGAATCTTATTTTAGGCCAGTTGCGCCTAACCTATCCATATTTGCTGGAACTGAACCTGGCCTAACCTCGAGTGACCTAATTCAACCTAAAATAACCCAAACTAATCTAACTTAACCTCACCTAACCCAGTCTAATTGTATTTAACCTCACTATCTCACGTAACCTCCCCATACCTAAACTAACTAATTCTGACGCAGCCTAACGGCATCTAACCCTGCCTAATCCTACCCAGTCTCACTTAACCATACCATACCCGACCTAACGAAACCCACTCAAGCCTCAAATGACCAAATCCAACCGAAACCTAACCCAGCCTAACCCAACCCAATAGAACCCGACCCAAAATATATCAAAACCGACCTATTCTAAAGCAATCTAACCTAATCCGTCTATGTCTAGTCGATCTGAACCCAACCCAACCAAAAATTATCTAATCAGACCAAACCCTGCCCAAAGTGACCTAACCTAACTTTCGGTCGCCCATAAAATCGCTATATAAGAAGTTATGCTCTCTGAAAGTCTACGGGTGTAACAGTCCAAGTTTCGCCGGTTCTGTGTACAAGTAGAAGATGGTGTGTGTGTGTCTGTCTATGTGTGTGTGTATCTGTGTGTGTGTCTGTGTGTCTGTGTCTGTGTGTGTGTGTGTGTCTGTGTCTGTGTGTGTGTCTGTGTCTGTGTGTGTGTGTTTACGGTGTGTGAGTTGTGTTCTGTAAAGAAAAATTTATACTCTGTCTTTCTCTCTCTCTCTCTCTCTCTCTCTCTCTTTATATATATATATATATATATATATATATATATATATATATATATATATATATATCTTTACTCCAGTTCAGTTTAGAAGTGCATGTGTAAGTCTGTGTCTGACATTTTACCATATACGTCTGATTCGCAACGGCTTCAATATATCATCTTGCCTGGTCATTACTTACAGCCTCGTATCTGCATCATAAACCGTGAAATATTGTAACTGGCGGACCGTGGCAGGAATACGAGAGAAAAAGAGGTGGGATAAGAGATAAAGAGCAGAGAGTAAAACCAAAAAAAACAGAGTATGAGATAAAGAGAGCAAATGACTGAAACAAAACGCAGAAAGGCATGAATGGGGCCAGAAAAAGTGAAAAAAAGAAGAACGATAAGAAGAACACAGGATAACAGTAATATACGGCTTGGATAGGTAGCTCTGAGGTCTGATTAGGACTATGAGGAGTGCAAGCATAAGGAGACGAGACTACGTGGTTCAGAGGCTGATGAAGGCTATGAGAAGACCATGCATGATTTGAGAGAGTTGTCATCGTATAATCAGAGAGGAGTACGACTCCCAATATCGTGTGTGTAATCATCAGTAAAAAGCCTTGCACGAGGGAGGTCGGAATCTAAAAACATGCTCTTGACACATCACTAATAAGAGGAGTGTAATAGATAATAAACACCGTTGCACGAGAGACAGGTGGGAGGCTTTGAAAAACATACCATCAACAGATTACCAATAGGACGTGTGTAATAGACACCCATGTAACAGACACGAGAGTACACCCTTGCCTGAGAGGTGGGGATCTGTAAACACACCAGTGATGTTACCAATTGGGAGAGTGTAATACACAGTAAACATGTTTACTTGAGAGGAGGCGGAAAGCTTTAGAAACACTCCAGTGATATATTAACATCCATATTAAAGAAAGCACTGAGATATCTATTAACGCTTGCCATAAAAGACTGAACCTGAGTCTGTTATCTTGCAGCCACATACGAAAAGACATAAAACAAGGCATATCCAACGACTTTCAGTACAGCAACGTCTCTTCAACCTTATTCTTACTTCAGACGACTTTATTCAACTTGGGCAAGATATCTGCTAATGAAACTTGGGCAGGATATCTGGTACACAAGGCTGTATCTACTGCAGTTTTTCTAATTCCAGTATTTTCCACGACGCTGTTATACACTCGTCCACAGAGCGAAATAAACTGAAAACATTTGCTGTATTCCGGAAGAAGCAATCGTATCCATAAAAGGAACTGTTCTTAAGCAGTTCACCTTTAGTCACACGAAACACGGGACATACAAGCATATAAAGCTGCAGTAACACAAAGCACAAACAAAATATATAAAACAGACGAAAAACGGAGCAACAGTTACAGAAAACACATGGAACACGAAGCAAACACACACACACACACACACACACACACACACACACACACACACACACACACACACACACAACTACGTCCACCTCGTGTGATACTTGACTTTGGATGGACCGACCAACAAAAAACCGCAATGCATAAACCACTAAAGCCCTCACTCCCGTACAACAATTACGCCAAGAGAGCTTAATGCAAATTGCCTCCCTCACCTCCCCCAACTCATCAACCTACTATACAGACGGCTCTGTGAATAACAATAAAGCAGGTGCGGCAGTCGTATGCCGAGAACACTCATTTGGCCTGCGTGTATCAGATGGAGCCTCTACACTCCAGACTGAATTAATTGCAATTCTTACCGCCATGGATGATGCCCTAGACATCAACCCAACATCCCATACAATCATCCATACAGACTCCGCCAGCGCAATACAAACGCTAAGAAAACAGGAGCCGTCTGATAACACTCATTTAATTACTGACATAATTGCCACCGCGCAAGAAATACGAGATGCTGGCGGAACTATAACAATTAATTGGATACCCAGCCATGTAGGTATCAAAGGGAATGAATTGGCAGACCAACTAGCCAAAGAAGCCACGGAATATTCACACGTTCAGGTTGACATAACACCGAGCCTCACTCAGATCAAAAGAACAATTAAAATGCAGGCAGCAACAATCAACCGCTCAGAACACGAGCATCAAGTCCAGGCGGGCTCCCCTTCTGCAATATGGTATGCTGCCGCTACAAAATATGAGCCAATAAATGCTATTAACAAATTCAAAAGCAGAACACTTAAAAATATACGACGCCTCCGCCTGGGATATAAGTGTAAAGCTCATATACTCACAAATGAGGCACAACCCAGCACGTGTGAAAACTGCAACACTGATACCCCATTCCCGTTTCTCCACTATATTCTCAGCTGCCGAAACACCAATAAATTTAACAGACCTGTCAATCTCCCCAACCCAGATACGCCCCGCATAAATACGGCAGCCAGCCCCGAGGAGACACTTAAACAAGCAGCTGCTGCAGTGATTGCTAATACACCCATAACAACCCTAGCAAACATCACTGCACACTTCCCCCCACCCTTTTAAAATCACTCAGTCAGGCAGCCACAACTGTCTCAGTCACCATGCCCCCTTCCATACGGTTCAGGTACCGTTAATCCCCGCTAATCCCCGCGCCTAACGGTCACCTGGTCACCTGTTCCATTATACCCTCCCACTCTAAAATCACTCGTGTGTTTGTGCCTGCATGCGCGGATGTTTTTATACATCAACGTGTGCAGGCATATGATGCACCTGTGAGCTATATTATTTAATGAAAAAAAAAAAGACCATACAAAACCACCACGATGGTTTCTTCCCCCTCAAATACAGCCCACACAACCAACTAAGAAATCCAGTCAAAAATCCAGTGACTGGGCTAATGTAAGGCCCGGCCCTCCCTATAGGGGAGGAAATCGTCAACGAACGAACGCATAAACCACTTTGACAATGCAGTAAATTTAGGCGTTTCGACAGGGACCAAGACTTTTACGAGAGAGTGAAATAGGGAGAGAAAGACTGAAGCCAAGACGTAGGTCACAGAATCAGATGGGAGTAGAGGGTTGTGTTTATATGGTTTTCTGAGCCCTATTTGTGTATGCGTGATCGACTCCTTATATTTTAAACTTCACTCATCTTCCTCGTCGTCGTCGTCGTGTCTCTCCTCCTGCTCCTCCTCCTCCTCCTCCTCCTCCTCATCATCATCATCATCATCATCATCCGAACCTCCTTTCCCACCCAAGGGCAGGGTGAGGTGTAGCAATGTCCAGACAATTTAAAAACGTACACACACACACACACACACACACACACACACACACACACACACACACACACAGTAAACGGCCTTCCTCTCTCTCTCTCTCTCTCTCTCTCTCAAGTGCCTAATTGTATGAAAATGTAGAGCTATAGATAACGTGTATACACCTACATACGTACATACATACATACCACGCACACACTTCATACACACGCACACACTTCATATACACCCACACACTTTATACACATGCACACACTACATACACACACGCAAATACTTCATATATACTCGCACACCACACACACACACACACACACACACACACACACACACACACACACACACACACACACACACACATCTACATACATATATCACAAATGTGCACACACTACATACATATATGCATACATACACACACACACACACACACACACATCACGAAGCATACACGTACAGTACATACACACGCACAGACACCAACACATATACGTCAAACACACTCACATACACACCTACACATGTACGTCACATACATACACGCACACACGTCATACTGATAAGACTGTTTATACTTACACACCTACACATGTACGTGAAATATACTCACATGGCTACACACACGCACACGTCACACTGATAAAATTGCACACACACACACACACACACACACACACACACACACACACACACACACACACACACAAGTATTCTAAGGTAGGACTCGATGGTGGGGAAAGGAGTGTGTGTGTGTGTGTGTGTGTGTGTGTAACACACTCTAACCAAGGCAAGACTATGAATATTGTCCACTATACTCTTTTTACTCTAACTTGGCCTAAAACTCCCCTATTTCCGTCCTGAATGCTGAGTTGTAGCAATAGATGAACACTGGAAGATGATGCTGGTCACGAAGAAGTGCTGAGGCAAGGTTGTAGAGCCATAGCATTGTACTTTCTGCCACTGAACTACGTGAAATCAGCTGCAAAAGAACGAAAATCTGGGCCAAGTGAATGTGAAAAGAATATATCTCCCGCAGTTTATATATAATGTTTTTGTACGAACATTTATATCAACAGTTACCTTTTTTTCCTTCATAATATGTAAGAACGACGTCGAACCAAGTTTTTGAAAAGATCCAGGAATGTAAGAGTTCTCTGTGGTAAGAAATTAAGGAGAAAAGTGTCGTGGGTGTTGGCGGAGCATTGCGGTGAGATGTGCAGGCACACGCATGACTGTACACACACACACACACACACACACACACACACACACACACACACACACACACACACACACACACACACACACATTACTCTCTAATGGAACTTGCTGGTGGAAAAATGTGTGTATGTAACTGGTGGTGTGAGAGGTTGCCATGGTAACACACAGGCACCTCCCACTAGTCAACCAAAGACTTCCTTAGCGATATATTTTTGGACAAGGCTGATTAACATCCTTTTGTACGTTATTTATGCAGATTATGGTAAAGCTTGAAGTATTTATACAGCACAGTAGGAGAGCAAGGTGTAATAAGCAAAATAAATAGCTAAGGAAGAGGTGCTAGGGAGTTGTAGAATGAGTTTATAGCTGTAATTTTTACCAGAGCGTTCCATTAATACATCCATTATATTCCGGATCAAAGACTTTTATCACTGGAATGAATCTTTGTCTCAAAATACGTTATATGGGACACTATTCACCAGCCTCATGTTATCAATGGTGAAGGATGCTCATGCACAATATAATTATTTAAGACTAACTTAGTGTCACGTGGAAGGCTTATATATTCCCGATTCATAATCTAAACATAGTCTACCCCGTAACCGTTCTCTTATATCCCGTTCTCCCTTATCTCGCTTGTGCACTAGATGGCGTGAAGGTAATGGCCTCGCAGTTTTAACGTTGAGTCGTTACTCCGTATCTTTTCTCCTCCGTGGAGTCGAGTACTTCATACTGATATTCATGCTTTCGTGAAGCTGTGGTGCTTCATTCAGAGTCGAGGTGAAATAAACCTGCATGAAATTAGTTAGTTAACCAGGAGCAATGGGACGTGAATAACCTTGCACGGCGCTAGACCAGAGTCCATACGTGAGGGAGTAAGTTGGAGAAATTAGTGACTGATGTTAGAGGACATCGACAGTGGATCCAGCCGTTGAACTAAAGCTTGATGTATCTAGTGGGAAGGTGGTAGTCGGATATTAACCATTTATGGAGGTATGTTCTATATTTACTACTTGTACAGCTTTATTTTGGACTTAAATTTGATAGTGATAGTTTTAAGAATAGGTGATAGGAGTGATTTGAGTGACACTGGTGGTTGAATATTTGTAAATCTGCATTTAATTCATGTGTACAGCTGAAATGTTTATGTATATATTAATCATTGTTACGACAGCCACATATAGAGGGAGGTGGTTTTTGTTTTGGGGGTTGTTCGTAGGAAAGTGCTGGGCTGTAGCAATAACGACGAGTGGGGTAGGTCATCCAGGGAGTGGGTACGGTTTGGTGGGAATTGGCTAGTAGTGATGAGAGGCGCGGTGCAGCATAGCCCCTTCCCTTGTCCCCTGTATTTTTCCATATCGTGGAGCAGTGGCTTTAAACTGCAAGATTAAGGACTGACAACGGGGTTAGTTAGATTTATAGGTACTTTTACATCAAGGTATTGACGAAAATAAAGGATTCGTGAGGGAAATTGGTGTGGTTATATTGAAAAGTGACCTGTGTTCGTCACTTGCTTCAATTTTTGATTTTATTAGTTAGGTTATGTATTTACCGTCATGTTTTCCTTAGCTACCATCTGATAGCTTGTTCAGTTCAAGTTGTACTGCTGTTGGTCTGTTTGACAATGAACATTAGTGTGTGTGTGTGTTTTAAGTAATGATCTTCAATTTCTGATCTCCCAACATTCTTTTTTTCCCATATTCTCTCCTACACCCTGACCCTCTGACCCCCATATCCACATTTTGTCCACCATATTGGGTCGGTGGCTGGCACAATGTTGACTCTTCACTACACTTAATTACTGCCTCCATTGTTTTGGTACCTGCAGTATTAGTCTGCCTTTTTTCCCATCAGTCAGCTCGGACTGAATAGGGTTTTGGTCAATTAAATCTTTTATGGTTCGTTCCAGTGTCGTTCTGGAAGGGATAAAAAAAAGTCGTTTAACTCCTCTTGACGAGAAAAAGTCGTTAACAAGCATTGGTTTAAACCCGCAGTGTCTAGCTGAGCAGACTACAACTGGAGCCAAGCAACCGCCCCTGCAGGGTAGTTTGTCTTGACTAAGTCATGACATTAAATTCCTAAAAACTTTCGTATTATTTGTGTAGAACTAAGTTAATTCTTACGTACCTCGTGAAACAAGTGGTTTCTTCATTCAGTATATATTTCGTCCACTGTTTGCAAAATTTAATTTTTATCATTGCTTCGTCTGGGATCGAATAGAAAGTTTTCCCCAGTTATTTTCTTTCATATTCCACTTATCTCGTAATTAAGAGGAATGAGTATGGCTGAGAGGAATGAGTGGCTGAATGTCTGAAACATATTACAAATTACATTTTACCGAAGTGTATTAATAATGCTTTAAACTCCACATGTGCCTTGGTTGCTCAGTCGAGTTCAGAAGACTGGTGAGTGGACGATGATGTCAAAGCAAAACCAACGTGACCTGGATGGGTGAGAGGTCTCTGTAAAAGCAGTAGCCGGCACACAGCACTCACGGACACACATCCCCACCTCATCTCTCTCTCGCCCCTCTCATACCGTCTACTTCAAGAATTCCAGACTACCGATGTTAAATAACATCTCTGCAAGTGACCTACCGCAGCCGCAGACAGCAGCAGTTTGTGGGAGCAGAGAAGGCTGAGGAAGGCGGCTGTAGTGCAGTGAAATTTTACTAACATATTGCTACAAAACTTTGTGAAAACATTGTCATATGGATATGGAAAAAATGTGGAGAATATAGAAAGTATGGTGGGATATAAAGTGGAAGATATAAGAAATAGCTACGGACATAGGAAATAAAGGATAAGTGAACAAAGTTAACTGGAGAAAGTAGTAAGGTATGGCCAGGAAACATTTTGGAAGAAATTGAGACTATGGACTTTGAAATAATGGAATGTAGCTATGAAAATACCTATGTCGAGTAGACTACAAGTTGTCATTCACTGTACACTTTACACTGTCACTGTTAATGAAGTTTTACGTGTAGTGGGTGTGAATGTATTGTATTAACTTAGTAAACCAATACTGTTCTTTCACTTTCTTTAACCTATGCAGACTTACCACAACTGTTGTCACTTATAAAAGGGGGGCCTGATTTGAGGAATATTGTATGTCTGGCGTGTAAAGTAATTAGTGTCAGACATGACATTCCCATGCTGTGAAGTGATTCTCCTGCAGCAGACGACGCCCCGCCATAGCAAGGGGTGTGGAAGAGTATCGGTTTATTACTTGGATAAATGTCTCATTTAGAACTGGACTCTTTTAACAGGGGCACCGTAGTCTGCTGCACATCGCCCTGTTATGTGGGTGTATGGTTACCACTTAGCGTTGCATATGGTTTTCTGGGTAACTGGGAACCATTAAGCTTGTTAAGCGATGTACTGTACTCATCTGAAGTAGAGAGAATGATAGACAGGAAGGATGAATGATACAGGAAGAGGAGGGTTGACAGAAAATATAATTAGGCATCACTACAGGAGTGGATGTTGGTTGCCACACTATCAGCACATTAGAGTATAATAAAACTGGTGTCACTGTTAATATGTATAATTTCAACTCTATAACCTTTTCCCGGAGAGGGTATATAAGCTGTCGGTGCAGTTTGGGGTCTTAAACTTTTGAAATGCATAAAAACTTAAAGAACATGGAGATTAAGTAATGGCGTTAATACTCCTAATTTTCAGAGGAAGGACGTTCTTTGAGACTAACCCATTACGGTGTTTCTATAAAGTGAAAAAATTGCCCTGTAGTAAGACGAGGCTTAGTCTAGGCAATGATGTTAACCCCTTTCAAAAGCATGACATTTTCTAATTTACATGTCTCAAAATTATTTCTTAACTTCATCTTTGGCTTTTTTTTTTTTTCTTTTCAATTTTCTGTAGTAAAAGGCTTGCCGGCTTCTGGCCATTAGTTCCTTCTTCCCTGCCTGAAAAAAATAGAGGGGGTTAATGAAGGCTATATCTACGACTATATATAAGAACTACAGTCCGAAGAGTCTCTAAAGTCTTTTAGGGACAGCGTGAATAATTCGTCATAAGATTGAAAGGGGTAAGCATTATTGTTTTAATATTACAGGCGCCCTGGGTTTGTTAGGACGCTGATATACAGAGGGAATTTCGTAGCCAAAATATCGAGGAACCAATAGAGAATGATTCCAACAGAGCTTGATGCTTAGAGGAAAACAGGTCACGAATACCGGCGTGGGTGAGATGGGCAGCTGTCAAAAATAGCGACGTGAAAGGGGAGAGCAAGGAGGGGGGGAGGGAGGGGGGGAAATGGAGAGCGATGGAAGCCGAGGGAGAGATGGAGGGAGAGGGAGAGAAATGGAGGGATGGGGAGATGGAGGAAAGGAGGGAGGGGGTAAAGGACAAGCAGGGACTGAGGAGAGAATATTTTACATAACAATGGGCAATAGCAAGAGATGCCTTATAACTATTAAACTCTGCCACTCGCACAAACGTTAGGTGATACTGGAGATTAGTCTTTGGACATATTAAGTTATATTATTTCTCCATCCCTAAGCAGCTTTTCTTCTTCAGACAACCTAAGAGCACAATGTAACATCTGGCGTATTTGTGAGGGAAGATGAGAGAGACTGGCTGTTGTGGTCTACACGTAGTCAGGAAAGCAACAACGTAGGACAGATTTAGCAGTTTATTTCATCCTTATGCAAGATTTTTCGTGCTAGTCAACCTCAGGGCACGAGTAACAACTGGCGTGTCTGTGTGAGGGAAGATGAGAGAGTTGACAGTTGTGGTTTACACGCGAAGCCAAGCATGTGCTCCTGTCAGCTAGCGTCTGTGATTCTTGTTAACATTTACAGAGTCCATGTTACGGATCGCCGTCTTGATAACGCGTCCTTTTTAAAGTTTCATTGCTATCTAAAAAAAAAAAAAAAAGACATTGTTTTGGAGGACTGTTGCTTAATACAGTTCCATTACTTGCTGTAAATTTGATCCTCCATTTTCTTCCAATACGCAGTACCACCTGTATATAGAAATTACACCCCTGACTTAAAATGGTGCATACAAACACGTGTCAAAATGTTTTCATGCTTCTACGCCCCTTGTCAAATCATATTCTGGTGACGAGACATGCTAGAGTGTGTTAAGGTGCGTGTGCTTGCCTGTGCGTCTTGTAGAATCATGTAGCAATAGTGTGTCAAGGTGCGTGTGTTTGCCTCTACGTCTTGTAAAATCATATGCTAGTGACGGGACATGCAGGAGTGTGTTAGGGTGCGTGTGTTTGCCTTTACGTCTGGTAAAAACATATGCTGGCGACGGGACATGCAAAAGTGTGTCAGCGTGCGTCTACATGCTTCTCTTGTCTCCCTGTCTGCTTCACTGCCTGCCGAGCCTACCTCTTCCAACAACACGGAACACTGGAGGATATTAATATTCCAGTCAACGCAGGTGCATGTGCGTGCGTGCGTGTCATCATTATTATCATCGTCGTCGTCGTCGTTGTCTTCCTCCTCCTCCTCCTCCTCCTCCTCCTCCTCCTCCTCCTCCGGGGCTGTGTCTCCCTGCAGGGCAACACTTTACAAAAGGTGGTGTTCGTGCTGGCTGACGATACATCCTGAAACCTTCCTTAAATACCTTGCCTAATGGGTCAAAGTATCCTCGTGTGTTACTAAGGCAAACTAAACGGATAATAATATAGCACTTAAAGCAACAATAAGGTGTGATACGCAAAATAATTGGCTTAAGAAGAAGTGTTGCGGTGTGCCATGCCAACGAGAGGGGCATAAATGGTGTGTCGTGTGGTCGTAAAGCTTAGTTAGTTACCGGGAACATCACCCACACTGTTAACGCCAAGCCTTTCTCCTCCCTGTCAGTGCCGCCGTCACCACCTTTTCCTCCCTCCTCTTGTCTTCATTACCTGTCAGCCTTCGTCCCCAGGTGCTGAGGAGGAGCCTACACGTGGTGGCACTGTGCACTCATAGTTTCCTGCACCTCGCCATGAGAAGGGCCTTGGTCTGACTCTTGTGAGAAGCTGTCTACCACACTGGGATTACGGATATCTACACGTTGCATGTACTGTACTGTACCTGTACGACGGTCCCGTAGGAGCAGTTTCTGATTGTGGTTGACGGGTCTGCTCAGCTAGACTAACCGATGTTAAGCAACAACCTGCTCTGTCTACCCGTCCGTCTGACTGCCTGTCTCATCCTTTGAGTCTCCTGTCCATTGGCAATAGCCACCATGCATTTCAGATAGCAGAACCCTCAGGCACATTAGTCATGCAGACATATCACTCGTATCTTCCTCATCTTCTGTTGCCATCATGCACTTCGGTAAACAGACTCTCCATGCACACCCTCCCCACGGCGAGGTGCAGGGAAATATATGGAGGTTTGGCTCGCGGATGCATGTCGCAGCTGCTCCACCCAGGGTGTCCAACGCCACCACGCACAGGCTTCTCATCAGCGCCAGGCAAAACATATAGGAATATATAGTATGCAGGCAAGAAAGCAATCTAGTTGGCTGGCAGGCTGACAGGTAGGCAGGTGGTGTTAAAAATAATATACAATAAAAAAAAAGAAAAAGGAAAAGGTGACAAAAGAGGCAAGGAATACACAGTAAAATCTGAAAAAAAAAAAAAAATGACAAAGAAGGCAAGAAATGTACAATGAAAAAAACTGACAGAGGAGGAAATATATATACACTGACGATGACTAATTTCTGGCCAGGGATGCCCCCTTCCTACTGCTGTATACCCAGGTAAGAGGGTAGAGGGGGACGAAACGACCTCCACCCCAACCCCCCCATACCCCTACCCACCCATCCCCCACCCGTCATTCTTAACTCGCAGTTACATCTGAAGCTGATTTCCTGCTTAACATTCTTGGTGCCACTGCTGATACAAACATAAAACACTGGGACGTGTTACAAGTATATAATATAACCATCAACACGCCGCAGCAAGAACACAATGCTTTATGATGGTGACGGTAAAACAAACACGTTAACATCGGCCAACTCAGGCCTCGTGTGTTTGGTGCACCGCACACACACACACACACACACACACACACACACACACACACACACACGCACACGCACACGCACACACGCACACGCACACACGCACACGCACACGCACACACGCACACACGCACACGCACACGCACACGCACAAGCACACGCATGCACACATGCACACATGCACACACACACGCACGCACGCACGCACGCACGCACGCACGCACGCATGTACGCACCCGAGGCACGAGGCCTGGGATGGCCGTGGTTAACGTTTTTGTTTTAGTGTCAACTTTTGAATGCATTAATTTCTTGCTGCAGCGTGTTCATAGTTCTAATATATACTTTTGACCTATCCTAGTGTTTTATGTTTGTGTATTAGTAATGTGACTATCAGTGTAAAGTATGAGGTTAGCTTGAGATGTAACTGCCAGTTAAGAATGACGAGTGGGCGGTTGGGTGGGGTAAGGGTATCGGGGAGGGTGGGGTGCTGGGGTAGAGGCGGGTGGAGCTCGTTCCGTCCCCCCCTCCCGTCGTCTTCCCTGGGTATATAGGGGGAGGAAGGGGGCACCCCTGAGCAGAAAGTAATGATCGTGAGTGTACAATAGAATCAGCAAAACAAGAGGCAGACGAGAGAGGAAAGCCTAACATAAAGCTGAAGATGGGAGTAAAATCAAGAACCTAAGCAGGAAAACTTGGTGTTTGACAAAGTGAGGCTGACGGTGTTGACAATTCTTTATGACTTGTCTTTTACCTGCTCCTTTTTATTTTTCATATCTATTCATTCACTTTCATCTCTCCCTCATTCATTCCTTCATCTCTTATTCTTCTCTCATTAATTCATTCGTTTCCCTTTCTTCGTCAGCCATTTTTCACTTCCATATGTCCTGATGTGACTGGCTTCCTCCCACGTGCAGTGAGAAATCTTAGTAGTACTGGTAGCTGATACAGCCTCAAGTTCATCTGAAATGTGAACCCAGTAAACACCTGGCTAAAGTTACCCTTCTGCTACAGTCCACCATTACTCTTTTGGGGAATAGGGTGGCAACTGAGGGACGTTTGTGTGACCAGGCATCAGAGCCACGCGGTCTTATCGAAGCCACGAGGCCAAGACCCTCCTCTCCAGCACCTGTTATTGCTATGACAGGATTTACACAAAGAACAGCAAGCTTACCTGTATTTTTTTATGCAAGGCTGCAGATGAGAGAGAGATTCAGTCCTGTATTCTCGTCGTGTAAGGAGGCTCCCTAACACCTCTTCCTTAGCGATTTATCTTCCAAACCACTCATTAATATCCCCGGGTTTCCTCCTTATGTCTTTTCAATATCGACATAGATTGCATGAATAACACACAAGTATATAGTAACGGAGCAGAATTAGAAATAAATCGGTAAGGAGGAGGTGTTAGTAAGCTTCATAGCCTTACTAGGATACCGCCCTCAGCCTGCAGTCCACCAGGTTCGCGTTTTAGACGAACCTGGAACTTCAAATTGTACTTCTAATCCTCGTCTCCTTCTTGTTCTTTTAAAAAATCTTAATTTACGACAGAAATAAGATCGTAAGTTTTTTTCCAGCATCATCATCCCTGTTTCTACGACCTCCGACTCGCCTCCGTCTCTCTCTCATTACTCCACATTTTTTTTTTTTTTTTTTATGCGAGGAAGATGGCACCAAAGGCCACGAGCCCGCCATAACTGTTCCTTCCAAGAGAAGAACAAAATACAAGAGAGAGCCAAATTCAAGATCCGATCATTTCGAGATGCCTGGACACACTGCGTTTAAAAGACTGGAGATCATAGGAAGCAGGAAATACAGACAGAGGGAGACAGTTCCAGACGTCATACTTCTTGTCCATGCTTTGAAATTTACTGCAGAAGTTAAAGATATTTTTTCCTATGTCTTTACTCTTGAGTTTGTACTTAAGTTGGCGCTTGAGTTGGAATTTAATTTGGCACTTGAGTTGGGACCATGTTTTGCACCTGAGTTGGCACTTAAGTTTGCTCTTGAGTAGGGACTTTTGTACGTAGGTTGGCCCTTGAGTTGGGACTTAGTTTGGTGCTTGAGTTGGGACTTAATTTGGTGCTTGAGTTGGGACTTAGTTTGGTGCTTGAGTTGGGACTTAGTTTGGTGCTTGAGTTGGGACTTAGGCTGGCACTTGGGTTGGGACATACGTTGGCGTTTGAGCTGAGACTTAAGTTGGAGCTTGAGTTTGGACTTAAGGTAGCGCTTGAGTTAGGACGTGAGTTCGTACTTGTGTTAGGACTTAAGTTGGTACTTGTGTTTGGACCCAAGTTGGTACCTGTGTTGGGACTTGATTTGGCACTTGAGTTTGAACTTTAGTTGCTACTTGAGTTGGGATTTAAACTGACACTTGTGTTGGGACTTAAGTTGGCAATTGTAAAGTTGGCACTTGTTTTGGGACTTAAGTTGGCACTTGAGTCGGAGCTTAACACTTGAGTTGGCATTTAAGTCACCACTTGAGTTGGCACTTCAATTGTCACTTTAATTGACAGTTAAGTTGGGCCTTGTATTGGGATTTGAGTTGGGCCTTGAGTTGTGACTTGACACTTGAGTTGGCACTTGAATTGGCATTTGAGCTGACACTATTTGGCACTTGAGTTTGCACTTAAGTTGACATTTGAGTTGGCACTTTTGTTCACAGTTAAGTTGGCACTTACATTGACACTTGAATTTGGCACTTACGTTTTTATTTTCTCTTGTCATACTTCAGAACCACAGGTGTTTAGTGATAAAGTGGACGGGCGTTTGAACCGAGTGTGAGACACAAGTGTTGTTGGCGTCACTTCATAGGCTGTTGCTTGGATTTGCTGGATTTCCCTCCATTGTCCTCCTTACTGCGATCTTGCCTTGTTCCCGCTGCACCCTCCAAAGGTATGCTATTTGGCTTCTGCTAATTCTGTACTCGTTTTACTCTAACTTGGCCCAAATTTTCCATCCCTCCAACCTGAATGCTGAGTTGTAGCAATAGATTAATGCTAGAAAATGTAAGTCACAAAAAGTGGTATGGACAGAGAGCCGTAGCGTTGTCCGTTTCTGCCAATGACCCATGTGAAGTAAGCTGCAAAAGGACGAAAATTTGGGCCATTTACAATGAAAAAATAATATACTGCGTGATACAATGATAATCTAGGACGTTGTGGAGAGTTGAGAAGTTTGTGGTTTGCAATAGAGGGACAGGAAGACAGAGACAGACAGATAGAAGACAGACAGACGCAGGGTAAGGAGACAGACAGAGGAGACGAAGCGTCGCGTTATTATGAGTGTAGTTGACTTCATAGAACATTGCATTATAGTTGTGCCCAAACTTTAATAGCACGTTGTCTTATGTATAACTAAAGTCGTTTGACGTGTAGTGAACTAACACACACACACACACACACACACACACACACACACACACACACACACACACACACACACACACACACACACACACACACACACACACACACACACACACACACACACACACACACACACACACACACACACACACACACACACACACACACACACACACACACACACACACACACACACACACACACACACACACACACACACACACACACACACACACACACACACACACACACACACACACACACACACACACACACACACACACACACACACACACACACACACACACACACACACACACACACACACACACACACACACACACACACACACACACACACACACACACACACACACACACACACACACACACACACACACACACACACACACACACACACACACACACACACACACACACACAAATTCACACACGTACAAATACACACACGTACACTGAGGAAGGGTGAGGCAGAGACTGGCAGGGAGAGGCAGAAACGGGTGGGAAAAAGCAGGGAGAGGGAGGCAGAGCCAGGGTGAGGCAGGGAGAAGCACTGTAGTGAATATAATGTGTCTGTGTTTTTGCCTTTAGCTGTAGGCAATGACGGAGAGAGAGAGAGAGAGAGAGAGAGAGAGAGAGAGAGGGGGGGAGGGGGATCACACAGACGTTTCGATCCAGAAAAGCTGGTCAAACCTTAGCAGAAAAAATTATATCTTGGCCATAAGAAGGGATTTTTTCATGACAGTTTTTTTTAATACACACACGATTGTGAACAGGCATAAGAGTAACTACGTACACACACACACACACACACACACACACATTCTCTCTCTCTCTCTCTCTCTCTCTCTCTCTGCTGCTCCAAGGAAAGTCATCAAACGTCACTATAGCTGTGGTACCCTCCGTCTGAACCTACTTTCTACCCACTGACCTACTCTCCCCATTCCTCTCTCATTTTCCGCAGTCTCTTCCCACTCCCCTTCCACTGCCACTCTCCCCACTCCCCTCTCATTCTCCCCACTCTCCCCATTCCCCTCTCACACTCCTCACATCCTCTCTCATTTTCTGCAATCTTTTCCCACGTCCACTCTGCCTACTCCCTCCACTCCCCTCTCACTTTCCCCACTCCCTTTCCCGTCCGACTCTCCCCATTTCAATATAATCTTGTGTGTGTGTGTGTGTGTGTGTGTGTGTGTGTGTGTGTACGTGTGTGTGTGGGGGGGATGAAGGGTGGCATACGGATGTGTGGGGGGGGGTTGTAGAAATGCGTGTTCATGGGCGCCTACGTGTGTGTGTGTGTGTGTGTGTGTGTAGAGGGTGGTTGAAGGGTGGCATACGGATGTATGGGGGGGGGTGTTATAGAAATGTGTGTTCATGGGCGCCTACGTGTGTGTGTGTGTGTGTGTGTGTGTGTGTGTGTGTGTGTGTGTGTAGAGGGTGGTTGAAGGGTGGCATACGGATGTATGGGGGGGGTGTTATAGAAATGCGTGTGTTCATGGGCGCCAAGGGTGGCAGTACGGTACGGTGCGGAAAAAATATCATAATTCCGATAGTTTAAAAATACCGCACCGTAGTTTCGTTGCATACATAAAGAACCGTACCGTACTGGTGCGATAAAATGATATTTCGTTCCGAACTTTCGTACCTAATTTCGTACTGTACGTCTGCCATTACGTTTCTGTGAAAATTAATCGATAATATAAATTATTTTTGCAAGCAATTCCTCGTCCAGTTTCAATACTCACTTATTATATTTGTGTTTTTTGCTGTTAGTGGAAATTATTTATTACGCATTTGTGTGTGTGTGTGTGTGTGTGTGTGTGTGTGTGTGTGTGTGAGGTAATTGACCTAACATTTGATTTACATTCATATGGCAATGGGATTAAATAAAATTAAGGATTACTAACTTGGATTGTACTTGAATTTTCTGTGAAAAATTGTGTTTAAATCAGACTATGATAACACTCAACCACTTAACTGGTCAAGTAGCAATGCTGCAGCCGGCCCTACAGTAAATACCTAATCCAAATCATTATTTATATACTATTGTATAATCCAATCTATAAATTAATCACTTAACTCTGTAGGCCTACAGTGGGCAAGGAATATACGAGATACGTACAGCAAAACAAATGTCAGATAATAGAAATATACTGTATATAATAACCATTATCATATGCTTCTCGTAATTACTTACATGTCTCCCATCTAAAAGTATACACTATTCTATGTTCATTATGGCTTGACCAGAAATATTACCTTATAAGTCTGTAACACACACACACACACACACACACACACACACACACACACACACACACACACGCTAAAACATAAGGTTATGTCTTAAAACATTGGTCAGGGAAACAATTAGGTTATCCTAACTACAAGTCAGTATTTGTCATCTGGATTATTCTGGACAGTGGACAGTCACATTGGAATAATTAACCACGGCAATGGGTACGGAAAAGGCACGGAAAAAAAAAAACTAATTTCGTACCGTACCGTACTTAAAGAAATGTCGTACCGTAATTTGGCACCGTTCTTACTGGTGAAAAAAATACCATACCGTACCGTACTTCCCTACAGTACCGTCCCGTACTTTTGGGGCGCCTACGTGTGTGTGTGTGTGTGTGTGTGTGTGTGTGTGTGTGTGTGTGTGTGTGTGTGGGGGGAGGGGAGAGGAAGAGGAGGAGGAGGAATTATAGAGGAAAGAGTACATAAAGAGAAGAATGCAAGGAAGGTGGAAGGAAGAATGTGGAAAGGAGCAGAGAGGAGAAAGAAAAGATGAAGTTAAGGGGTATATGGAAAAGAGAATGGAACAGAGAGGGATACATGAGAGAGAGGGGAGAGAGAAAGAGAAACAACAGGAAAGGGAAGGAAAAGAAAGCAAAAGTGGAAAAAGAGGAGATGAAAGGGGGAAAGGAGGTAGGATACAGGAAAGAACACAGACGACATAAGAAAGAGGAAGTGTAAGGAGATGTCGAAAAGAGGAGGGAAAGAAATACCGAAATAGAAAACGCTAGTTACATGGATAACTGATATATTTTTCGTTCCTGGACTAGGCACATTTTACCCCTCTCCTATTCTGTCCTACTTTAGCCTAAACCAACCCATCCTAACCTACTTTTCTCTGCCCTACACTACCCTACCCCAGCCTACCCTGCCCTAGCGTTCCCTACCCTATCCTACCGCTGAGGTCTCCTGTAGGGATACTCGTTCTTCGGTTTTTGCCAGGCTTAGGGAGGTGGAGGAGATTAAGGTGTTGGACATCCGTTCTGGGGGCGGAGAGACTTACAACATTCCTTTGTCTTGTTGTAAACTTTGGTCTACCCTTTCCCTGTCATGACACTTCTCCGGAGTCGATAATATTCCCCATGCAGTGCTGAGGTACCTGGATGATGAAGCAGTGTCCTTCCTCCTGAGTCTTATAAATAGAATTTGGAGAGATTCGTCCACTCCTGCTTCTTGGCGGGGGCTGTTGTCCTACCGTTTCACAAGCCAGGTATTGCAGGTCACCATCTTGGTTTGCGTGGTAGGTTGCCTTTACTGATTATGGAATTTTTCCGTATTGGTGCCACCTTGTTTCCCTCATATCCTCAAGAGGAGGGAGTGCCTCAAACTAGTGTCCTTAGTGTCACCGTCTTTGCTAAAGTTCAGGAAGATTTTGTTGGCTCTGTCCCGGAGGGAGTGTCTGCCTCGCCGTATCCTCGCTATCCACATCCGTTTGGGTACAGGGTGAAGGCTGCCATGGGGGATGTGGATGTTCCAACCTTTCTTGTTTGTCCTGTGCGTGTACCAAGGATGGCTCCCTGGCTCCTCTCAGGGGTGCAACCATGTGTTTACTTTCCTGAGAGAGGGGCCTTTCTTTCCTCACAGGCGGCTCTTTGCTATTTTTTTAGAACATGCTTCCTCTCACAGTGTCTCGATTCTCGTATGTACTGATGGATTGAAATCCCGTGAGGGGACAGGCTTGGGTGTTATATTTCCCGATTTCATTCGTGGTAGGAGTCTTCCCCCATCGTATCTACTTTTATCGCAGAACTTACTGCTATTTTACTCGCAGTCAAATTGATATTTAGCTTCCCTCCTGTTTGTTATACAGTTTTTAGCGACTCTGCCGATCTCCATTTTGTGTTTTCCCGTCCAATCCTCTTTTGTTGTCTACAGTGTTTTAGAATGGCTGTGCTTGCTAGGGACTGCTTTGTGGTTTTGTACCATTGTGGGCAATGAGCATGCTGACGCTCTGGCAAAGGCTGCTGCCTCTCGCCCATCCTCACCTCTCCCCTGCCTCGCTCAGTGATATTCATCTAACCACTCACTGTTTGCTCCCACTGGCAGAGTAGGTGGGATGCGGTGGGGGCCAACAAAATGTGTGATATTTGTGGGTAAACGGGCCCCTTCATTTGCCGAGGTCTGAATGCAGGTGGGAGACGGCTTTATGCTGGCTCCGAATGGGCCATTCCTGGTTCTCTCATTGATTTTTAATGGAGGACTCTCCCCCTACTTTCTGTGTGGAATGCTTCGTCGCCCTGACTCTTCGGCTTTTGCTGATGGTGTCCACTGTTGGGGAATTGCGCCATCGTTACCTCTCTGAGCACCGGGTAGGAGAGGGATTGTAGTCTTCTGTTGGTACTTGGAGAGGATGCTTGTTGTGGTGGAGGGGGAAACCTTTGCTTGGTGTAGGCAGCTGCACTACCGTGTAAAATTTAGTATACAGTGGTTTTAGTGTTCTTAGTGTTTTAGTGTTTTTCTTGTTTTAATTATGAATTGTATTTTGTGTGTGTGTGTGTGTGTGTGTGTGTGTGTGTGTGTGTGTGTATGTGTATGTGTATGTGTGCGTGTGTGTGTGTGTGTGTGTGTGTGTGTGTGTGTGTGTGTGTGTGTATTTCATCTTTTCGAGTGCTTTTATTCTCGTTGTCATCCGGCGGCATATGACCCTGGTTGTTGTATCGCCAGATTTTATTGTATATACTTATTCAGTTCAATTTACCCTACCCTACTCTTCTCAACCCTACACTAGCCTACCTCAGCCTACCCTACCCTACCCTGCCATTGCCGACCCAACTCTACCCTACTTTAACCTACCCTCCCCTGTACAGCCCTTTCACCACTACATTACTTTTCCTGTTTTCTTCTCTCTACCTTCGGATGATTTTCTTCACCTCTACAGTAGAGAGAAATTTCGAACTGGAAGGGTTAAATACTGCCATCATCAACCCCATCTCTATCAGGGGATCTCCTAAGCTGAATAAAATCATGCGGTCAGCTAGGACAATGTAAATAAGTTGTTCTCGGCTTGAAAGATTAAATGATTCTGTCCCGTCATCCTAAGAGGGTTTTCTGAAGCTGTAGGATATCGTCAGAAGCTAGCAAAGAGTAAAAGTGACATCCGCAAACCGAGAGCTCTGCGTCCAGCGCTCCGCGGTTCAAGTCCCAGAGGTGGACAGATGTTTTGACGTGTAGACGTTACCAGGGCGTAGCTTGGTGGCCTACCCTTTAATATTCTGGACTAATGGTGGTCTAGCCTCGTGCCCCTGCGCTCCACCACATAAAAAAAAAAAATAAAAAGGAAAGCCAAGGGTCATGAATGAACTAAAGGACTGAACTAAGCGGGGAAGAACAAAAATCGTAGAGAAGATCGCCCCAAATTTGATGAGACAGTGTAGTATAACTGAGTGAAATAGGCGTTGGATATGACGGAACTAAACGGCAGTTATACCCACCTCTCTTCTGTACCCTACACTACCCTGATTCAGCCTACCCTACCCAGCCCTACACTACCCTACCCAGCCCAACCCACCACCACCCAGCCCTATCCTACCCTGCCATAACCTATCCTACCCTCCCCAACGCAACTCGACCCATCCCTACCCATGCTTACCCTCGCCTGCCCTAATCGACCCACCTCTATTCAACCCTGCCATAACCGACCCATCCCTACCCTACCTCGGCATAATCAGCCCAATCTAACCTCACTCTGTCAAAACCGACACGATCCTACCCCACCCTGCCAAAACCAACCCTGTCCTACTCCACCCTGCCAAACACGACCAACCCTTCCCCATCCTGCCAAAACTGACCCAATCCTACCCCACCCTGCCAAAACCGACCCAATCCTACCCTACCCTGCCAAAACCGGCCCAATCCTACGCCGTCCTGCCAAAACTAACCCAACCTTACCCCACCTGGCCATAACCGACCCAACGCTACCCCACCCTGCCACAACAATCCCATCCCTACCGTACCTTAACCAAACCAGTCTTATCTAACTCATTGTCCACATTAACACTTTTTTCCATATTCATCTTTCTTCCTCCAGACGATTTCCTTCAACTCTGGAGAGAAATTTCGTACTGGAGGGGTTAGATACAGTCACCATCAACCCCTTCACTACGAGGGGATCTCCTAAGCTGAATAAAATCGTCCGGTTATCTAGAACAAAGCAACTAAGTCATTCTCTGTCTGAAGGGGTTATTGTGTCTGTCCCATCATCCCGAGAGGGTTTCTTTAAGCTCCAGGAAATCGTCTAAAGGTAGGAAAGTGTAAATATGACGTCAGCACTTGTTCTAGGCGCCACAGATCGAATCGCGGAGGTGAACAAAGGTTTTTATATCATATAGACGTTTTATATTTTATATTTTGCAACTTTCAGAGGCATTTACTCAGTTTTAGGAGTCTTATGGATAGGCTTAATCAAACGTATCGAACCTCCCATGTTAGAAAAAATAGCTTAGAGAAATGCGTCTCGTACTAAAGGGGCGGAATGGACAGATCGAGTGGCTAAGATATTGAATTATGTATAAGACTGGTTTTGTTGTTATTTCTATTATTATTATTATTATTTCAGGCAAATGTCCCAGGCTTCTAGACTGGCTGACTAGCGAATATTATTAAGTCTCCCGTGGCTCCGTGCTCCTTCCACTCAAGAGCCTGCACTTCACGCATTCCACGCACAAGATGGTGCCACCGCTGCATTCCTGCGAAGACGAGAGGTCAAGAGGACGACACTTGTTTTTTGTTTGTTTGTTTACTGTAATTTCTTAAAGTTGTGATCCCTCCAACTTGAATGCTCAGTTGTAACTATTGATAACTAGAATACGATGCTAGTCACGAAGAAGGGCTATGAAAAGATACAGAGCTCGTAGTATTGGCTGGATGAATCACTCTTGCGTGATAATCAAAGACAGTGAATAAAACCCACACTTGTAGACGAAGAATATAATTACCAAACAGTTTTGGTGGACACTGCCACCATCTTCAGTGGTCAAGATAGTGAGAGGAAGTGACATACTGATTATAAAAGGGTTCCTTTTTATGCCTGTGTGTGTGTGAAAGGGTGGGGTAAAGGTGAGGTGGGGTGGGGTAGATTGTAAGCGGGGCTTTTCCCCAGGGGATTTTGGGGGGACATTACACAGGTCAGGTGTAATTCCTATCTGACCTTACCTGTGTCGTAGCAGGAGTCTCTTCCTGCTACGACACAGGTAAGGTCAGATAGGAATTACACCTGACCTGTCCGGTAATGTCCCCCCAAAAATCCCCCTTGGGTTAATCCCCGCTTACAATCTACCCCACCCCACCTCACCTTTACCCCACCCTTCCACACACACACAGGCATAAAAAGGAACCCTTGTAGTGTCAGTATGTCACTCCCTCTCACTATCTTGACCACTGAAGATGGTGGCAGTGTCCACCGAAACTGTTTGGTAATTATAGTCTTCGTCTACAAGTGTTGGTTTTATTCACCGGCTCGTAGTATTTTTTTCTTTTAACTAAGATACATGAAATAAGCTGCAAAAATACGAAAATACGAGCTTACTTAATGTAAATGAATTATAGTACGTTCAAGATGGAGGGAAGGCATTTTGTATTTTGTTTGTGATGTTATAATGTCTCTAAGGATCCTAGGATCCTCTCTCGGCTGAACCAAATTGACTGGCGTCAGCTGGAACATGATGCTAGAGTTATGTCGGTCGTGATGGGGTTAATAGTGACGGTATTGACACTGTCAGGCTCCTATGACTCACTCAGTCGAATAAAATCGTCTGAGTCAGCTGAAATGGGGTACTAGAGTTGTCCCAAGCACCAGAGGGTTAAGATTCTTAACCCTCTGGTGCTTGGGACAACTCTAGTATTCCATTCCAGCTGACAGACGATTTTGTTCGGCTGAGTGAGTCATAGGAGCCTGACAGTTACTACACTGTCACCATTAACCCCCGCATGACCGGCATAACTCTAGCATCATGTTCCAGCTGACGCCAGACAATTTGGTTCAGCCGAGTGGGTCTGGGGCCTGGGGGGCACTAAATGAAAATATCCAAAAAATATTAAAGGGGGGGCTATATCAATTTTGCCACAGGAGGTATACCAAAATTGGACTTTTTAATAAAACCCCCTCCTCTCTCACTCCCTGTGTTTCGTATATACTCCTTTCTGTCTGCCTGTGGTGTGTCTGTCCCTCCCTCTCCGTGTGTGTGTGTGTGTGTGTGTGTGGTGTGTCTGCTGTGTGAAGGTGGCTGTGTACGTGTCGTGTGTGCCTTGATGTGTGTATGTATGTAGTAGTGTGTGTCTACTGTGTCAAGGTGGCTATGTACGTGTCTTGTGTGTGTCTTGATGTGTGTGTGTAGTAGTGTGTGTAAGGGTCTTGGTGTGTGTGAGCTGAAGTGCAAGGGGCCTTGTGGTTTTAAGGAAAGCCTGCTACGCAAACTTCCCTCAGCCACATTTTAAAGAAACCTCTATCACACCGGGACTTGAACCCGGGTCCTCCTGATCAGCAGGCCAGCACCATGCTGACCATGCTACCGCGGCCCCACTAGTATATTGGCTAAAACTTCTACTGTATTTTATTTCTTTACATGTTACAAAAAATGGGAAATTGAACAACATGCACAGACTAAACTCAATTGTCATGTACCTATTAATGTCGTTTTAGGAGGAGATATCTCGAAATTCCCTGAGCTACTTGGAATACCTAAGCCTGCAGTTTAATGCTAATCATGAACAAGTGCTATGGAAAGAATATAGAGCAGTTGCTACTTATATAAAGGGAGAAAGTAAAAACTGGAACTTAACTGCTAACCAACGGCAGGACTTAAACGATTAACCATATATTACATAAACTTAACACACTGAGTGACACAGAAACTAAACATATGATACAAATTCTTTAATGAAACTTATAATGAGAGTACAAATGACAAAATATACACTGCACAGGAAGACAGTACAGTACTCATTGGTTATACCTTCTGTGAGAACTGAGAATGAAAGCCTATCTGTTGTACCGGTTTATAAACGGAAGAGATGAATCGCTAAATTTGATCCACAGTAAAAAATAATAATAATAATGAATACATAAAACAGTAAAGACAAACCATATAGACTAAATGTCCACCCTAAACTGACAAAAACCTGGCATCTCTCCACCTTGAATGCTGAGCTGTTTCTAGAGATAAAGACTAGATTATCATGCAGATCACAATGAAGATCTATAGGGAGGATGCAAAACCATAATACTGTCTTATTCTGCCACTTAGATACAGGAACTAAGCAGCAGAAGGACTAAAATTTGTCAAGGTGAGCCAACTACAATGACACAGAGGAAGTCTGAGATTATATAATGTGTAATCATGAACTGATTGCATCATTCAGTAAAGATTACAAAAGGAAAAGCTATCAAATCTGAAAGTGTAAGTACTATACAAGATATGATTAACCTTGTACATCCATATTCTGAGATATGCTTCCTATATCATAGCCTACACACAAATTCATCCCCCTCAACAGTAATGGTATATTCCTGCTGTCTCCTGACTTCCAATCAACTTATGAAACCTCTCTCCTAATTACAGTACAGTAATATGTTAATGAAGGCTGCTAGTAATTACCTTCAGTATGATAATTCTTATTTAAAGGTAGCAGCAATGGCTAATGAAGGATGTAAGGTATGCAGTCCTTCCAGTTCAATATACTATATCTCCAATCAGGCTTTATCCAGTGTTTCTCCTACACATGTTAATATATTCAGTCTTCACTAGTTTAACTCACAGAGCAGGGATTTTTTTTTTTTCATGCCATCTCATGATTATATTTAGCTTTGTATAGACTTCTGGAAGTGTAGGGGTTAGGCACAGCCTCACTGAACTCCTGCAATAGCAGAGACTTTGCATAAGTTGAATAAAATTGCCTTCTGGCACTATGAATAAACTGAAAAGGGCATCACCGGGATTGCAAGAGTTAAAGGGACTCGCGGAGTTTATATCCCCGATGTAAACAAACTACCCATTACAGTTTTTACACACATCCCCTCATTTTTTCCAGCCAATTAACCTACTATGCCTGCCCATGTACAGGATCACATTCGACCTTAAAACCTAAACAGATGGTGTGAATATCAGGGGATTTAAGTCGCACTGCTTACTCGAGTTTAAAGGGACATCTTGGGCACCTGAAGATACACACCGCCATATTTCATCCTTATAGCTAATAATTACAACTTACATCAGCCGACTACACCTCTCGATAATGACAGCAAACACTGATAAACACATAGGCATAAGAATTACCATAATAAGAAGTAGACTAACACCGTAAAGAATAAAATCTTCACTCATCTCCAGCATCTCTCAACGTTGCTCCTATAATGCACCAGTGACGTCACACTTCAAATTAAACATTTACTTATTAACATAGAGAACATAGAGGATGGAAGTAATGCGAGTATAAGTGGCTGGGGAATGGCTGGGAGAAGGAGAGAGGTGAGAAGACAGGAAGAAATCAGTAGGATAGAAGTTGTGGAAGCAATGACGAAAGTTAAATCGGGGAAAGCCCCAGGAATTGATGGAGTGTGTGGTGAAATGCTGAAGCATGGGGGAGAGATAGTAGTAGAATGGATGTGGAAGATGTGCAGATTGGCCTGGGAGGAAGGTAGAGTCCCAGAGGATTGGAAGTCAGGTATAATTATTCCCTTGTACAAAGGAAAAGGGGAAAAAGAAGTGTGTGGTAATCATAGGGGCATCTGTCTTCTTAGTATAATAGGAAAAGTGTATGGTAGGATACTTATTGACAGAGTTAGAGAAAGAACAGAGAAATTAGTTGGAGAAGAACAGGGAGGCTTTAGGAAGGGAAGAGGTTGTGTAGATCAGATATTCATTCTTAGATCTTGAGTGGAAAAGTTTCTAGAGAAGGGAAAGAAGTTGTATGCGGCTTTCATGGATTTGGAGAAAGCATATGACAGGGTGGATAGACAAGGATTGTGGAAAGTGATAAGAATATATGGAGTAGATGGGAAGTTGTTGAATGCTGTGAAGAGTATGTACAATGGTGCAAAGGCTGTGGTGCGTGTGGATGGTGAACTAAGTGAATTTTTCTCTTTGAAGGTTGGGTTGAAACAGGGATGTGTCATGTCTCCATGGTTGTTCAATCTGTACATGGATGGGGTAATAAAAGAGGTACAAGGTAGGGTAGTGGATGTTGGAGTGGCCCTGGTGAGAGAGGGTAGTGTTTGGAAACTCCCTGTACTGTTGTTTGCAGATGATACTGTGTTGTTGAGCGAAGACGAAGGGGAGCTGCAAGGATTGGTGGATGAGTTTGGGAGAGTGTGTAAGAAACGGAATCTAAAGGTGAATGTAGCGAAGAGTAAAGTGATGGTCTTTGAGAGAGGTGAAGTCAGTGAATGGACAGCGAGGTTGGATGGTGAGGAATTGGAAAATGTGAGTACGTTTAAGTACTTGGGTAGTGTGATGAGTAAGGATGCAGGTTTGGAGGGTGAGGTGCTTGAAAGGGTACAACAGGGAAGAAAGGTTGCTGGTTCTTTGAAAGCAGTGATAAGAAACAGGGAAGTGAGCATGGAAGTGAAAAAGTTACTACATGACAGTATTGTGATACCAACTCTAACGTACGGAAGTGAAGCTTGGACGTTGTTGGAAGGACATAGGTCAAGAGTGAGAGCAGTGGAAATGAGTTATTTAAGAGGAGCCTGTGGAATCACATGGAGAGACAGGCTGACGAATGAGGATATAAAGGAGCGTTGTGGTGTGGATGTGGATGTGATAGGAAGCGTTATGAGGAACACACTGAGGTGGTTTGGCCATGTGGAGAGGATGGAGGGTGAAAGACTAACGAAGAGAGTGTATGTGAGTGAGGTGGAGGGGGGAAGAGGGAGGGGGAGGCCGAGGATGAGATGGAGGGATGGGGTGGAGAGGTATATGAGAGAGGGGGGTGTGAGTTGGGAGCACGGCAGTGAAATGGCGGGGGACAGGGCGACTTGGAGGCGATTTGTTTGTGGCCACCCCAAACGGGATTGAGGCGTCTGGCAATAGATAGATAGATAGACTTATTAAATTTTAAGAAGAAAATTTCGTGAATATATTATCAGTCTTTTAAACATTAACTTTCGTGCAAACTGAATAGAGAGGTAAGTAAAGTGTTTCTTGTTAAATTAAAGATAACCCCATGAATCAGTGGCATCATCATCTCTCTCTCTGAAATTCCATACAGAGTACCAGAGTAGGATCACTATTTACTGTCCTGCCGATATATCTCTACAGTTTTACAAGGGGATTTAAAAATAAACGGCCTGGTGGTGGTGGCAGGGGATAAAATTTTGCGATACCAGTCTCTAATCTGCTGCCATTCCCTACAGAACCTGAGCATAATAGACGAGAAATTAGCCCAGGTTGATGCAGCAATTCTTAACTCAAAATTGCCCCAAGAACAACTTTCTGAAGTTTGTCAAACATTTCATGCAACACCCTGTATGGGAAATTTGGATAAAATATTGGTGATATAATTCCCTAACTGTGTGCCATTCCCAACAGAATCTGAGCAGTCTAATGAGTCCACGCTTTGAAGGTTGGGTTGAAACAGGGATGTGTCATGTCTCCATGGTTGTTCAATCTGTACATGGATGGGGTAATAAAAGAGGTACAAGGTAGGGTAGTGGATGTTGGAGTGGCCCTGGTGAGAGAGGGTAGTGTTTGGAAACTCCCTGTACTGTTGTTTGCAAATGATACTGTGTTGTTGAGTGAAGACGAAGGAGAGCTGCAAGGCTTGGTGGATGAGTTTGGGAGAGTGTGTAAGAAACGGAATCTAAAGGTGAATGTAGGGAAGAGTAAAGTGATGGTCTTTGAGAGAGGTGAAGTCAGTGAATGTACAGCGAGGTTGGATGGTGAGGAATTGGAAAATGTGAGTACGTTTAAGTACTTGGGTAGTGTGATGAGTAAGAATGGAGGTTTGGAGGGTGAAGTGCTTGAAAGGGTACAGCAGAGAAAAAAGGTTGCTGGTTCTTTGAAAGCAGTGATATGAAACAGGGAAGTGAGCATGGAAGTGAAAAAGTTACTACATGACAGTATTGTGATAACAACTCTAACGTATGGAAGTAAAGCTTGGACGTTGTTGGAAGGACACAAGTCAAGAGTGAGAGCAGTGGAAATGAGTTATTTAAGAGGAGCCTGTGGAGTCACATGGAGAGACAGGCTGACGAATGAGGATATAAAGGAGCGTTGTGGTGTGGATGTGGATGTGATAGGAAGCGTTAGGAGAACACACTGAGGTGGTTTGGCCATGTGGAGAGGATGGAGGGTGAAAGACTGACGAAGAGAATGTATGTGAGTGAGGTGGAGGGGGGAAGAGGGAGGGGGAAGCCGAGGATGAGAGGGAGGGATGGGGTGGAGAGGTATATGAGAGAGGGGGGTGTGAGTTGGGAGCAGGGCAGTGAAATGGCAGGGGACAGGGCGACTTGGAGGCGATTTGTTTGTGGCCATCCCAAACGGGATTGAGGCGTCTGGCAATAGATATAGATAGAAGATTAAATAACTAAAGCTAACACTGATTTGAACTAATACACATCTGGTCCACAGGTCGTGCTGGAGTCTGCTGCCTTGTTGCTGCTTCCTTGCCACACTGGTCATACCCTGCTGAAGTTTGGTCTGCCCTGCCGTGAGAAGCCTGACGGTGGTGTGGTGTCTTCCCCTACTCTGAGATG
This sequence comes from Coenobita brevimanus, assembly GCF_032717465.1. NCBI lineage: Eukaryota > Metazoa > Arthropoda > Malacostraca > Decapoda > Coenobitidae > Coenobita > Coenobita brevimanus. The sequence goes on along the minus strand of NW_027642650.1, from coordinate 183,517 downwards.
CCTGGTGGTGTGGTGGTGGCGGCGGCGGCGGCGGCGGAAGGGTGTCGTGTCTTCCCCAGCCGTGAGATGACTTGCTGCTGCTGCTGGTGATCTGCCCTGACCTGCCGAGAGAAGCCTGGTGGTGATGGTGTGATCTGCCTTGCAAGTCCAGGATGTTCTGTGGACAAATGCTACTTTTGAATGCATATTTTATATTGCTGTCTCTGTTAATGTATTCTATACTGAAGTGTTAATAATGAAAACTTAAATTTTCTGTCTTGTTTCATTACCTTTTAAACTGTGGCTTTGAGTTAATATAGGTGATAAGTATATTGCGCTCTGCAGTCTTGTGTGTTGTGGGGACGGCTTTTGTGATGAGCTAAGACATTCTGATCGCTTCACCAAATTACTACTCAGCCGTGTGATCAGTGGACATAAAAGATTATACAATACAATGATATACAGCTAAGCATAAAAAAGGTTATGGGAATTCTCCACCATGCAATCAATGGACCTAAATTAAAGCCTATATTATAAAACTAAGCCTGAAGAGGGTTGTGGGAAGTAGATAATGATGCAGGGTAGACACTGGTAATGTTCACTGAGCCGTGCCCGCAACACACAAGAACTGGGTGGCGTAATATATGGACCACCTTGTATAATGAGAGGCCGTAAGTGTGTGCTGACCCACAAACTTGCCATCAATGCCCCGTCATAACTATTATTGTGTCTTGTAGGAAGCACAAAGAAAACAGGCCACAGAATACCTCCTTGTCTCTTGTTCCTCCTACACAAACATACACGCCTTTCACTTTAACTTGGCACAGAGTTTTATTTAAAGCATACCAGAATGTCAGGCAGATCAGTAGCAGAAGTAGACAATACTACAGCCCTACATTCTTTCCACAGCACTCATTCGTGACTAACATCATATTCTAGTGATAACTATCGCTACTACTCGGCAAACTGTATGGAAACTATAAGCTATCTGTCTATCCATCTATTTATAGCCAGACGACTAATCCCGTAAGAGGTGGCCACAAACAAGTCGCCTCTATGCCACCCTGTCCCCCGTCATTATGCATCACTCCCCCTAATTCACACGCTCTCTCATATACATCCCAACTCCATCCTCCACTTATAAGTAATACATTAAAACAACCGTGAATTACTGCCGCACAAGCTGAGCCGTAATCATATCCAACACAAACACGAAGGAGCTTTAAAGAACAGAAAACAATACCTTGATAGCAGAAGACACTAAGACCACAAGTACTGACAGCCTACACCAAGAAACATAACTAATTTCAGTCAGAGACCAAGTGAATATGAGAGGCACACAGTTCATCACTTCAGCTCAAGATCCGTCCCACCTTTGTAACCTTATGTTGCATCATCCTCTCCACAAACAAAATCGAACAACCGCCCAACACTACACAGAGTATCTTTGCAACATATCCCCTCCTCCACCCGACTCTACACTTCCCAGACACATTCACAAACTCACAAACACCCCAGTCAGCCAAAACTTTCTATACCAAACACATACATAAACACAGACAACCCAGCCAGCCAAAACTTTCTATACCAAACACATACATAAACACACAGACACCCCAGCCAGCCAAAACTTTCTATACCAAACACATACATAAACACTCAGACACCCTAGCCAGCCAAAACTTTCTACCAAACTGCATCCTTCATGTGCCACCACCAACCATACACCCTTCAGACACTACCGAACCCAGAGACACGAGTACACCAACCTTCCCTGCTACAATACTAACAAAAAATATAACACACATACAATCCCCTGTGCTCATACTGCAAAGTGGCACCCCCACACCACAGCACACCCACTCACTTCCTGCACCACACCACCACAACACAGACAATCCTTCAATATAACACTGGGTTCACATCCAGAGGAGCCTAAGGTGTAACAAGAACAACAACAACTCAGGCCAAGTAAGAGTGAAACGAGTATAGTTACGAAAGGAAAATTATTTCGAGTTATTTTGTAAGCGCTTCGGGTACACAAAGTTACAAGGCCGCAGGGAACGAACTGCATACCGAGGGTGTAATACTACGGCGGCTTAGGGGGCTTTATACCACCTTTTCTTCAGTGATTTATTGTTCAAGCGAGCGAGCGTAGAGAGCAAGCAAGCGAGAACACTATATGACATGGTATAATAGGGTGGCAGAGAACAGCGCCAAGACTGTGTTGTCTAGGAAACTATTAAAGCAACAACGGATCTATGGACATCATTAGAAACGTTGTAAAAAAAAAATAATAGGAGTTACATGAGGGACTTTTCTCAAAATTTGCCGCGCCAGTTCTGATAAAAGGAAAATAAACGTACCAAACTGAGCACCAGAACCGAGTTATTTTAGTTTTTAAAACTACTGCTGATCTGTTCAGACAGCTGGAAAGCTTATGAAGAAGCAATTGATACTAAAGTTAAATAGACGCATGGTCAGTGTTGCGGGGTTTCGCCACACCGCCCCCCCGTAGGCCGTATGGCGTGAGTGGAAATACGTATATAAATGAAGCCAAGGCATAAATATATATTGTGTGAAAGATACTGTGGATGGCTTGGTGAAATTATGGAGCCAGCAAGCGTTACGTACGGCATGAAACAGAGTGTTGTGAAGGGGCAAACCTGAAGTCGGGAGGGGAGAATTACCGGTGTTTTAGGGCTGGAATTATTGTGATTCTGATAGTGTAAATGCGTATGGAATTGTATGAATTATACGTCAAACAAGCTGCGAGTTTCCGTGAACGAGTGTGGTGTGTGCTAAAAATAGCGTTGCCTCATACTCTCAGGGAGAAGCTGACTCACACACACACTACATAACTCCTCATCTTCAAATCCCTGGTCTAACTGGACAACACCCCTGGAGGAAGTGAGTTCTGCAAATTTTGTTGATATATATATAATAATCTATTACCATTACCTCTCCAACTTTCAGACAAATAACCATTTTCTCCTACAGATTACACATATGAAAGAAAGTAAATCTCCACAGCAGTAACTATAGAAGAGTTATGTTTATGTGTAGTAGGTTATAACAATAGGAAAACAACCATGGAAGATGTAACAGTCTGTACAGATAGGGGGAAAAAAAGGTGGTAGCATAGTCTTCAGGCAGGTGTGCAAGGAAAAAACTGTATGTAAAAGTTGGTAGCGATCGGAAGAGTAACCTCACTTTGTCTGCCAATTACTCGAAAACTATTAGACTTATCGATTTCCTGTTACAACCATCATCAATATCACTAAATTCTACGTAAGATCAATACCAGAATGTAAGCCTTTGGTAGCGTTTTGGGGGGTAAAAGGCGAGAGAAATGTTTTTGTTCCTAGCGGTTGTTGTGTGACAAGCGCTCGGAGTAATAACATCATTTTGTCGGCCAGTTACTCGAAAACTATTAGACTTATCGATTTTCTGTTACAACCATCATCAATACCACTAAATTCTGCGTATAATCAATACCAGAATGTAAACCTCTGGTAGCGTTTTGGGGGGTAATAGGCGAGGGAAATGTTTTTTTTCCTCGCGTTTGTTATCAGTGACATTCGCTCGGAGTAATAACCTCACTTTGTCGGCCAATTACTCGAAAACTATTAGACTTATCGATTTTCTGTTACAACCATCATCAATACCACTAAATTCTACGTATAATCAATACCAGAATGTAAGCCTTTGGTAGCGTTTTGGGGGGTAAAAGGCGTTTTTTTTTTTTTTCCTCGCGTTTGTTATCAGTGACAAGCGCTCGGAGTACTAACCTCACTTTGTCGGCCAATTACTCGAAAACTATTAGACTTATCGATTTTCTGTAACAACCATGCTCTACACCATTAAATTCTACGTATGATCAATACCAAAATGTAAGCATTATGTTACGTTTTGTGCGAGAAAAGGCGGTGGAAATGAGTGTCTTCGCGGCTGTTACCATTGATTAACGCTCGTAGTAATACTCTCACTTTGTCGGCCAATTACTCGAAAACTATTGGACGTATCGATTTCACGTTTGAACCATGATAAAGAGCAGTAAATTCTACGTATGTACAATACATAACTATGTAATATTTATGATAAGAATTCGTTGTTACGTAGGCGGGAACATTGCGTACGCCGTGCGCGCATCACGAAAGTCAATCACGGACGGAGTGCCTAGTACTTTCTTTCGATTTACTCGAGAACTATGAGGCGTATGGGGTTCTTCTTTGAGATGGGGAAAGCTGGTGAATTTGGGCATATTACTATGTAATAAAAACATAAGGTGTCTGGGAAAATTTAGCTATCAGAGGTCAGTGAATTTTTTCCGAAAATGGCTTTCAGTTTTTGGCCATTTTCTCGAAAAGTATACATCATATCTCAACCGGATTTGTTTCGTTAGAAAGCTGATGAAATTCTCTATAAAAACTTATTAGATCATTTTCCTGTATGATGGAAAACATTCAAACGGCGATGTTGGGAAGTGAAAACAGTTTACTCGACCATGCTTCCAGGGCTAATAACTTTTTTTGCTGGTGTTTTCCTGTGTTTTGGTCCTGTTTATCAGATAGAACAAACATCGATGCCTACCTTGAGGAAGGTTTCATGGGAATACATGGATTTTTGGGTGGCGAAAATAAGGCAAGAATGTGTTTCATTCGCTCAAATTTGCTGCGCGCGCGCTCCCCGGCCGGGCGGCTTGGTCGTATAAAATCGTGAGCCAGAAAACTTACTGAAACTTATCGTGTGCGAGAGGGTTAACATCAAGCGAGATGGATGGATGGATGGACGGATGGGTGGATGTGGAATCGTGGATGCTTGGACCGATGGTAGAGTTCCTGCTGTTTCGTCCTTCCACCTGCCGACAAAAATCATCATCAATATCATCATCATCATAATCATCATCATCATCGTAGTTGTCGTCCTCATTACCACCATCATCATCATCATCATTATTTACACCGTCATTCTCATTATCATTACCATTCTCCTCCTCCTCATCATCATCATCATCATCATCATCATATCATCATCACCTACCTTTCTATCTATATCTGTTTATCTATAGCCAGACGCCTTAATCCCGTAAGGGGTGACCACAAGCAAATCGCCTTCATGATGTACTGTCCTCTACCATTTAGCTCAAGTATCCCAGTCATATGTTTCTACTCTTTCCCTCCATCTCATCGTCGGTCTCCCCATCCCCCTCTATCCTTCCAGCTAACTCATGTGCACTCTTCTAGTCATTTTCTTATTCGCCATCCTCTCCACATGGCCAAACCATCTCGAAGTGTTTCTCTTAACGCTTTCAGTCTCATCCACATCGGCATCACAACGCTCCTTCATCTGCCCATTTGTCTGTCTGTCTCTCTATGAAACTCCACATGCTCCTCTCAAGTAGCTCATTTCCACCGCTCTCACTCTTGACTTGCGTCCTTTCAATAAGATCCAAGCTTCACTTCCATACTTTAAAGTGGGAATCACAGCATGCAGTGCCCTTTTTTTTTCATACTTTCATCCTCAGTTCCCTCTTCCTAATCACTGCTTTTTAGAGAACAAGCAACCCTCCTTCCCTGATGTATCATTTCAGTCACTTCATCCTCTAATCTTCCATCCTTATTCATCATATTACATAAGTACTTAAATGCACTCATATTCTTCCATTTTCTGACTATGCAGCCTCACTGTGCATTCTGTAACCTCATACGTTGAGATGTTAAAGCATCACCACCATCAGCATCAACATCATTATCATCATCAATATCATCACCATCAGCCTGTGACACACCACTGCATGATAAGGACCCTCTCACCTTTCTCCACTCTGATCCATTGATTATTAGCCTGTTCCGTCCTTGCTCGGTAGATCTGCATCATATGATCTCTCCATCTTGTTCTCTGTGCACCTCTTCTTCTCACTCCATCTCTGGCTTGCCATTCAGTTACGCTCGCTGTCCTTTTGTTATCTCTTCTGTGAAAGACGTGACCCGAGGTGTGTGTGTGGAGTTACCTGGAAACAAGCTCAGAATTACTAG